>NW_023994622.1:0-272077 GCF_015586225.1 Lucilia sericata
GATCACATTGATTTCCAACCTAAAATCGATTTTATAGGTGAAAAACATAAAAGTCCATTTATCTTGGAAACTAGCAGAGATAGAGTCCGTGAAATAAAGATAATGCTGTGATCACTTTTGATTTCCCACCAAGAATGTATTTTATGAGTGAAAATATTAAAGTCCATTTATCTTGGAAACTAGAAGAGATAGAGCCTAAATAAAGACAATCTGTGATCACTTTGATTCCCAACAAAAATGGATTTTATGAGTGAAAACATAAATCCATTTATCTTGGAAACTAGAAGAGATAGAGCCTAATAAAGATAATCTGTGATCACTTTGATTTCCCACCAAAAATCGATTTTATGAGTGAAAACATAAAAGTCCATTTATCTTGGAAACTAGAAGAGATAGAGCCTAAATAAAGATAATCTGTGATCACTTTGATTCCAACCTAAAATCGATTTTATGAGTGAAAACATAAAAGTCCATTTATCTTGGAAACTAGAAGAGATAGAGCCTAAATAAAGACAGTCTGTGATCACTTTGATTTCCCAAAAAAATGGATTTTATGAGTGAAAACATATAAGTCCATTTATCTTGGAAACTAGAAGAGATAGAGCCTAAATAAAGATAATCTGTGATCACTTTGATTTCCAACCTAAAATCGATTTTGTGAGTGAAAACATAGAAGTCCATTTATCTTGGAAACTAGAAGAGATAGAGCCTAAATAAAGATAATCTGTGATCACTTTGATTTCCCACCAAGAATGGATTTTATGAGTGAAAATATTGAAGCCCACTTATCTTTTAAACTAGAAGAGATAGAGCCTAAATAAAGATTATCTGTGACCACTTTAATTTCCCAACAAAAATCAATTTTGGGTGAAAACATAAAAGCCCATTTATCTTGGAAACTAAAAGAGGTAGAGCCTAAATAAAGATAATCTGTGATCACTTTGATTTCCCAACGAAAATGGATTATTTGAGTGAAAACATAAAAGTCCATTTATCTTGGAAACTAGAAGAGATAGAGCCTAAATAAAGATAATCTATGATCACTTTGATTTCCCACCAAAAATGGATTTTTTGAGTGAAAGCATAAAAGTCCATTTATCTTGGAAACTAGAAGAGATAGAGCCTAAATAAAGATAATCTGTGATCACTTTGATTTCCCACCGAAAATCGATTTTATGAGTGAAAACATAACAGTCCATTTATCTTGGAAACTAGAAGAGATAGAGCCTAAATAAAGATAATCTGTGATCACTTTGATTTCTAACCTAAAATCGATTTTATGAGTGAAAACATAAAAGTCCATTTATCTTGGAAACTAGAAGAGATAGAGCCTAAATAAAGATAATATCTGATCACTTTGAATTCCCACCAAAAAAGGATTTTAGTGAAAACATAAGAGACCAAAAAAGGATTTTAGTGAAAACATAAGAGCGCATTTATCTTGGAAACTAGATGAGATAGAGCCTAAATAAAGATAATCTGTGATCACTTTGATTTTCCAACAAAAATCGATTTTATGAGTGAAAACATAAAAGTCCATTTATCTTGGAAACTAGAAGAGATAGAGCCTAACTAAAGATAATCTGTGATCACTTTGATTTCCCAACAAAAATCAATTTTGGGTGAAAACATAAAAGCCCATTTATCTTGGAAACTAAAAGAGGTAGAGCCTAAATAAAGATAATCTGTGATCACTTTGATTTCCCAACGAAAATGGATTTTTTGAGTGAAAGCATAAAAGTCCATTTATCTTGGAAACTAGAAGAGATAGAGCCTAAATAAAGATAATCTGTGATCACTTTGATTTCCCACCGAAAATCGATTTTATGAGTGAAAACATAACAGTCCATTTATCTTGGAAACTAGAAGAGATAGAGCCTAAATAAAGATAATCTGTGATCACTTTGATTTCCAACTTAAAATCGATTTTATGAGTGAAAACATAAAAGTCCATTTATCTTGGAAACTAGAAGAGATAGAGCCTAAATAAAGATAATCTGTGATCACTTTGATTTCCCACCAAAAATCGATTTTATGAGTGAAAACATAAAAGTCCATTTATCTTGGAAACTAGAAGAGATAGAGCCTAAATAAAGACAATCTGTGATCACTTTGATTTCCCAAAAAAAAGGATTTTATGAGTGAAAACATAAAAGTCCATTTATCTTGGAAACTAGAAGAGATAGAGCCTAAATAAAGATAAGCTGTGATCACTTTGATTTCCCACCAAAAATCGATTTTATGAGAGAAAACATAAAAGTCCATTTATCTTGGAAACTAGAAGAGATAGAGACTAAATAAAGATAATCTGTGATCACTTTGATTTCCCACCAAAAAAGGATTTTATGAGTGAAAACATAAAAGTCCATTTATCTTGGAAACTAGGAGAGATAGAGCCTAAATAAAGATAATCTGTGATCACTTTGATTTCGCATATCTTGGAAAATAGAAAGATAGAGCCTAAATAAAGATAATCTGTGATCACTTTGATTTCGCACCAAAAAAGGATTTTATGAGTGAAAACATAAAAGTCCATTTATCTTGGAAACTAGAAGAGATAGAGCCTAAATAAAGATAATCTGTGATTACTTTGATTTCCCACCAAAAAAGGATTTTATGAGTGAAAACATAAAAGTCCATTTATCTTGGAAACTAGAAGAGATAGAGCCTAAATAAAGATAATCTGTGATCACTCTGATTTCCCAACAAAAATGGATTTTATGAGTGAAAACATAAAATCCATTTATCTTGGAAACTAGAAGAGATAGAGCCTAAATAAAGGTAATCTGTAATCACTTTGATTTCGCATATCTTGGAAACTAGAAGAGATAGAGCCTAAATAAAGATAATCTGTGATCACTTTGATTTCCCAACAAAAATGGATTTTATGAGTGAAAACATAAAATCCATTTATCTTGGAAACTAGAAGAGATAGAGCCTAAATAAAGGTTATCTGTAATCACTTTGATTTCGCATATCTTGGAAACTAGAAGAGATAGAGCCTAAATAAAGATAATCTGTGATCACTTTGATTTCCCACAAAAAAGGATTTTATGAGTGAAAACATAAAAGTCCATTTATCTTGGAAACTAGAAGAGATAGAGCCTAAATAAAGATAATCTGTGATCACTTTGATTTCCCAAAAAAAATGGATTTTATAAGTGAAAGCATAAAGCATTTGATTTCCAACCTAAAATCGATTTTATGAGTGAAAATATTAAAGTCCATTTATCTTGGAAACTAGAAGAGATAGAGCCTAAAAAAAGATAATCTGTGACCACTTTAATTTCCCAACAAAAATCAATTTTTGAGTGAAAGCATTAAAGTACATTTATCTTGGAAACTAGAAGAGATAGAGCCTAAATAAAGATAATCTGTGATCACTTTGATTTCCCACCAAGAATGGATTTTATGAGTGAAAATAATAAAGTCCATTTATCTTGGAAACTAGAAGAGATAGAGCCTAAATAAAGATAATCTGTGATCACTTTGATTTCCCACCAAAAAAGGATTTTAGTGAAAACATGAGAGCGCATTTATCTTGAGTGATAATTTTTGAGTGAAAACATTAAAGTACATTTATCTTGGAAACTAGAAGAGATAGAGCCTAAATAAAGATAATCTGTGATCACTTTGATTTCCCAACAAAAATCAATTTTGGGTGAAAACATAAAAGCCCATTTATCTTGGAAACTAGAAGAGGTAGAGCCTAAATAAAGATAATCTGTGATCACTTTGATTTCCCAACAAAAATGGATTTTATGAGTGAAAACATAAAAGTCCATTTATCTTGGAAACTAGAAGAGATAGAGCCTAAATAAAAATAATTACTTATCATTTTGATTTTCCAACAAAAATCTGTTTTATGGGTGAAAAGATAAAAGTCCATTTATCTTGGAAACTAGAAGAGATAGAGCCTAAATAAAGATAATCTGTGATCACTTTGATTTCCCAACAAAAATCGATTTTATGAGTGAAAACATAAAAGTCATTTATCTTGGAATCTAGAAGAGATAGAGCCTAAATAAAGATAATCTGTGATCACATTGATTTCCAACCTAAAATCGATTTTATGAGTGAAAACATAAAAGTCCATTTATCTTGGAAACTAGCAGAGATAGAGCCCAAATAAAGATAATCTGTGATCACTTTGATTTCCCACCAAGAATGTATTTTATGAGTGAAAATATTAATGTCCATTTATCTTGGAAACTAGAAGAGATAGAGCCTAAATAAAGACAATCTGTGATCACTTTGATTCCCAACAAAAATGGATTTTATGAGTGAAAACATAAAATCCATTTATCTTGGAAACTAGAAGAAATAGAGCCTAAATAAAGATAATCTGTGATCACTTTGATTTCCCACCAAAAATCGATTTTATGAGTGAAAAAATAAAACTCCATTTATCTAGGAAACTAGAAGAGATAGAGACTAAATAAAGATAATCTGTGATCACTTTGATTTCCCACCAAAAATCGATTTTATGAGTGAAAACATAAAAGTCCATTTATCTTGGAAACTAGAAGAGATAGAGCCTAAATAAAGATAATCTGTGATCACTTTGATTTCCCACCAAGAATGGATTTTATGAGTGAAAATATTGTAGCCCATTTATCTTTTAAACTAGAAGAGATAGAGCCTAAATAAAGATAATCTGTGACCACTTTAATTTCCCAACAAAAATCAATTTTGGGTGAAAACATAAAAGCCCATTTATCTTGGAAACTAAAAGAGGTAGAGCCTAAATAAAGATAATCTGTGATCACTTTGATTTCCCAACGAAAATGGATTATTTGAGTGAAAACATAAAAGTCCATTTATCTTGGAAACTAGAAGAGATAGAGCCTAAATAAAGATAATCTATGATCACTTTGATTTCCCACCAAAAATGGATTTTTTGAGTGAAAGCATAAAAGTCCATTTATCTTGGAAACTAGAAGAGATAGAGCCTAAATAAAGATAATCTGTGATCGCTTTGATTTCCCACCGAAAATCGATTTTATGAGTGAAAACATAACAGTCCATTTATCTTGGAAACTAGAAGAGATAGAGCCTAAATAAAGATAATCTGTGATCACTTTGATTTCCAACCTAAAATCGATTTTATGAGTGAAAACATAAAAGTCCATTTATCTTGGAAACTAGAAGAGATAGAGCCTAAATAAAGATAATCTGTGATCACTTTGATTTCCCACCAAAAATCGATTTTATGAGTGAAAACATAAAAGTCCATTTATCTTGGAAACTAGAAGAGATAGAGCCTAAATAAAGATAATATCTGATCACTTTGAATTCCCACCAAAAAAGGATTTTAGTGAAAACATAAGAGACCAAAAAAGGATTTTAGTGAAAACATAAGAGCGCATTTATCTTGGAAACTAGAAGAGATAGAGCCTAAATAAAGATAATCTGTGATCACTTTGATTTTCCAACAAAAATCGATTTTATGAGTGAAAACATAAAAGTCCATTTATCTTGGAAACTAGAAGAGATAGAGCCTAACTAAAGATAATCTGTGATCACTTTGATTTCCCAACAAAAATCAATTTTGGGTGAAAACATAAAAGCCCATTTATCTTGGAAACTAAAAGAGGTAGAGCCTAAATAAAGATAATCTGTGATCACTTTGATTTCCCAACGAAAATGGATTATTTGAGTGAAAACATAAAAGTCCATTTATCTTGGAAACTAGAAGAGATAGAGCCTAAATAAAGATAATCTATGATCACTTTGATTTCCCACCAAAAATGGATTTTTTGAGTGAAAGCATAAAAGTCCATTTATCTTGGAAACTAGAAGAGATAGAGCCTAAATAAAGATAATCTGTGATCACTTTGATTTCCCACCGAAAATCGATTTTATGAGTGAAAACATAACAGTCCATTTATCTTGGAAACTAGAAGAGATAGAGCCTAAATAAAGATAATCTGTGATCACTTTGATTTCCAACCTAAAATCGATTTTATGAGTGAAAGCATAAAAGTCCATTTATCTTGGAAACTAGAAGAGATAGAGCCTAAATAAAGATAATCTGTGATCACTTTGATTTCCCACCAAAAATCGATTTTATGAGTGAAAACATAAAAGTCCATTTATCTTGGAAACTAGAAGAGATAGAGCCTAAATAAAGATAATCTGTGATCACTTTGATTTCCAACCTTAAATCGATTTTATGAGTGAAAACATAAAAGTCCATTTATCTTGGAAACTAGAAGAGATAGAGCCTAAATAAAGATAGTCTGTGATCACTTTGATTTCCCAAAAAAAATGGATTTTATGAGTGAAAACATAAAAGTCCATTTATCTTGGAAACTAGAAGAGATAGAGCCTAAATAAAGATAATATGTGATCACTTTGATTTTCCACCAAAAATCGATTTTATGAGTGAAAGCATAAAAGTCCATTTATCTTGGAAACTAGAAGAGATAGAGCCTAAATAAAGATAATCTGTGATCACTTTGATTTTCCAACAAAAATCGATTTTATGAGTGAAAACATAAAAGTCCATTTATCTTGGAAACTAGAAGAGATAGAGCCTAACTAAAGATAATCTGTGATCACTTTGATTTCCCAACAAAAATCAATTTTGCGTGAAAACATAAAAGTCCATTTATCTTGGAAACTAGAAGAGATAGAGCCTAAATAAAGATAATCTATGATCACTTTGATTTCCCACCAAAAATGGATTTTTTGAGTGAAAGCATAAAAGTCCATTTATCTTGGAAACTAGAAGAGATAGAGCCTAAATAAAAATAATCTGTGATCACTTTGATTTTCCAACAAAAATCTGTTTTATGGGTGAAAACATAAAAGTCCATTTATCTTGGAAACTAGAAAAGATAGAGCCTTTATAAAGATAATCTGTGATCACTTTGATTTGCCACCAAAAATGGATTTTATGAGTGAAAACATAAAAGTCCATTTATCTTGGAAACTAGAAGAGATGGAGCCTAAATAAAGATAATCTGTGATCACTTTGATTTCGCAACAAAAATCGATTTTATGAGTGAAAACATAAAACTCCTTTTATTTAGGAAACTAAAAGAGATAAAGCCTAAATAAAGATAATCTGTGATCACTTTGATTTCCCGACAAAAAAAAATGGATTATATGAGTGAAAGCATAAAAGTCCATTTATCTTGGAAACTAGAAGAGATAGAGCCTAAATAAAGATAATCTGTGATCACTTTGATTTCCCACCAAAAATGGATTCTATGAGTGAAAACATAAAAGTCCATTTATCTAGGAAACTAGAAGAAATAGAGCCTAAATAAAGATAATCTTTGATCAGTTTGATTTCCCAGCAAAAATGGATTATTTGAGTGAAAACATAAAAGTCCATTTATCTTGGAAACTAGAAGAGATAAAGCCTAAATAAAGATAATCTGTGATCACTTTGATTTCCCACCTAAAATCGATTTTATGAATGAAAACATAAAAATCCATTTATCTTGGAAACTAGAAGAGATAGAGCCTAAATAAAGATAATCTGTGATCGCTTTGATTTCCCACCAAAAATGGATTTTATGAGTGAAAACATAAAAGTACATTTATCTTGGAAACTAGAAGAGATAAATCTTAAAAAAATCTATTTTATGAGTGAAAACATAAAAGTCCATTTATCTTGGAAACTAGAAGAGATAGAGCCTAAATAAAGATAATCTGTGATCACTTTGATTCCCCACCAAAAATCGATTTTATCAGTGAAAACATAAAAGTCCATTTATCTAGGAAACTAGAAGAGATAAAGCCAAAACAACGATAATCTGTGATCACTTTTATTTCCCAACAAAAATCTATATTTTGAGTGAAAACATAAAAGTTAATTTATTTTGGAAACTAGAAGAGCTATAGCCAAAACAGCGATAATCAGTGATCACTTTTATTTCCTAACAAAAATCTATATTTTGAGTGAAAACATAAAAGTCCATTTATTTTGTAAACTGAAAGAGATAGAGCCAAAACAACGATAATCTGTGATCACTTTTATTTCCCAACAAAAATCTATATTTTGAGTGAAAACATAAAAGTTAATTTATTTTGGAAACTAGAAGAGCTATAGCCAAAACAGCGATAATCAGTGATCACTTTTATTTCCTAACAAAAATCTATATTTTGAGTGAAAACATAAAAGTCCATTTATTTTGTAAACTGAAAGAGATAGAGCCAAAACAACGATAATCTGTGATCACTATTATGTCCCACCAAAACTCTTTATTTTTAGTGAAAACATAAAAGTCCATTCATTTTGGAAACTAGAAGAGATATAGCCAAAACAACGATAATCTGTGATAACTTTTATATCCCACCCAAAAATCTATGTTTTGAGTGAAAACATAAAAGTCCATTTATTTTGGAAACTAGAGAGATAGAGCCAAAACAACGATAATCTGTGATCACTTTTATTTCCCAACAAAAATCTATATTTTGAGTGAAAACATAAAAGTCTATTTATTTTGGAAACATAGAAGAGATATAGCCAAAAAAACAACTATAACATGTGATCACTTTCATATCCTACCAAAACTCTTTATTTTGAGTAAAAGCATAAAAGTCCATTTATTTTGGAAACTAGAAGAGATATAGCTAAAACAACGATAATCTCTGATCACTTTTATTTCCCAACAAAGTTGGTGAAAATATAAAAGTCTATTTATTTTGGAAACTAGAAGATGTAGAGCCAACACTATGATAATATGTGATCACTTTTATTTCCCACCAAAATCCATGAAAACATAAAAGTCCATTTATTTTGGAAACTAGAAGAGATATAGCAAAAACAATAATCTGTGAACACTTTTATTTCCCGCCAAAAATCTATATTTTGAGTGAAAGCATAAAAGTCCATTTATTTTGGAAACTAGAAGAGATATAAAACACTGATAATCTGTGATCACTCTTATTTCCCACCAAAAATCTATATTTTGAGTGAAAACATTAAAGTCCATTTATTTTGGAAACTAGAAGAGATAGAGCCAAAACAACGATAATCTGTGATCACAATGAGCCAAAATAGAGAGAAATCATAATTTTACAATTAATGTCAATATTCGTAAATTTGATCTCGGTGTAACAAGAAATAAAGAGAATTAAAATTATTGAATTTAAGATTATTTTCTTACGCGTATATACATAAATGTATCTATTTTAATATTAGGGTAATAACTACCTTACATCCAATACTGTCCTGATAATAAAAAAACATATTTTTGAAAGCAATTTAGTGCAATAACTAACCGAAATCAATTTCTAAAATGCTTTTGTTCGTAATTTATCTAATATTTTTTTAATTATTGTCATATAAATCTAAAATATGCAATATGATCATGATTTATTAGAAATATCATAACAGGTATATTTATACAAAACGCGAAAAACATTTTATATTCCGTAACATTTGTTAAGGCTTTGGAAGGCCTTGCTATGGTATTTTTGATATTTGCAAAAATTGCAAAAAGTTATACCTTATTGTATAAATATTGAATACTTCCCACTGATTATGTATTTATTCTTATTTAAATCTCACCCAAATACGAATTACACATTATTCTTTTAATTGAAACTTTATTTAAATTCAATTAATTTTTTTATCGTTTTCGAATTCAGTTTAAATCTCTTCCTTAATGTTATCTTAAACATAGATTAAAAATTACATTTATACAAAAAATAACCTACTAATAACTACAACTCTGTAGTTGCAACACCCCAATATTTACGCATACGATGCTCATGCTCATCCAAGTCATCATCATCCTCATCCAAAAACGAACGTTCCTGGGTAACAGCAAAATCACATTCCAAATTGTATGGCATTAGACGTTGCAATGAGCCAAAATATGCAGCATTTGGACCGCCACCCAATTTTGAATAGCCTACAGCACTGGCCAAGGAGTCACGACTTTTGGCATCGGAAAACAAATTGTAAGCAGCACCGAAAGAACGTGAACTACCGAAGTGTTTTGAAAGAAACGAAACCTGTTGCTGCTGAGAGGTGGGCTGATGGTTGTGATTGTGTGTTTGGGTTATAGAGGGTTTCTTAACCTCCGAATAGAGTAATTGGGGAGAACTGGTGGAAATGAATTTTTGAGTATTCGATTTCAATAAATTCGATTTGTAATCATAACGTTCGACCGGGGAACGATTTGTAGATTTACGTTCAGAATTACGATTTTTGGTAAACGATTTAGAGATGGTATTGAGTTCTTTGTCAAAAAGTAATTGGGTATTTTGTTCCAGCATATATTCCCAACACTTAAATTGTTCTTCGGATAGAACGGAGTCGGTTTCATCTAACATTTCCATTTCGGTGGTTTCTTCCAAAACTCGGGCATGAGCTAAGATATATTCATTGTCATTGTCTGTTTTATGATTTATTAAGCTTAAAGCTTGATCACTTTGACCACTAGGCGAGGAACGATCACTTCCACGAGCTGCTATAGCAGCAATTTGACGCGTTGATCCCAAACGATGGCGACAATTTGTATTACGATCACAACACGCCCGTTTGCAAACATTCGGCAGTAGAGCCGAATTACTCGTCAATGTTTGAGGTTTTCGGCGCACAGTCTGTTTAAGCTCTTTTATTAGATAGTCCACATCTGTGCCAATATTTTTGAATCTTATAACGATTACACTAAGATTTTCATTCGAACCAAAACTTTGTGCAATATCTTGCACCCGCTTGGCCGCCAGAACCACATTTTCCTCTTTACGTATTTCACGAGCCATTCGATCGACATCTAAAACTGACCATATGCCTTGATTACAAATAATCAAATATTCATCGTCGTTGCCCAGCACACACTCGGCAATACAAGGATCTTTAAGACTAAGAGCAGACGAGGGCATTTTTAAATAGGAGTTATTTTGTTTTGACACCAGTTCCACATTACTAGTTCTTCTAATCAAATAAGCTCCCGCATTACCTATGCTGGCTACTCTCAGTACATAACGTTTTGTTTTCTGGGGTCTCACCATATCTTTGAGTGGAGTATTTTCTCTGGAAATATGACATAATATGGCGGCCCCTAAAGGTTGATCGCTTAATTTTTGCTGAGCCGCCAAGAGTGTATATTTCATATACTCTCCTATATTCTCTTTAACACATCTCTCCTGCTGCAGTAATTTGGGCATCATTTGAGCCATTTTCGAAGCTGCTGAAGCATGTGAGGATGTACTAACAAACATGCCAAGTAAAGCCTCGTCATTACGAAATTTACATTCTCTTAGTTGGGTCACCAAAAGTTTTCGACATTTTCCTGGGGTCTCTGAAAACCCCAACAACCAAGGTGGTTTATGTGTTTGTTGATTTGCAGCACAAGTTTCTTTTTGATGACCCTCTGCTTTTCTCGTGGGTAAATTTATACGATTTTTACCCGATACATCTACCAAGCTCCATTTTCTTTGAGTACGACACATTTGCACTTGTCTCTCATCGACCTGAAGTTGTAGATTACAAGATAAATCCAAATATTTTAGATTTTGAGGCACTACACTTATCAAGTCCAAATGATCTAAATGATTATGAGCCAAGTCTAAGACCTTTAAAGATGTCAATTTACTTAAGGGCGGTGTAAACAACAATAGATTAGAATGGACCCTTAAAACCTGCAATTGTCTCAAATTGCAAACACTATCGGGCAACTGTTGCAATAAATTGCCCGACAACATTAATTCCTCCAGATCCTTTAACTCCTTTAAACACTCATCCATTATTCCAGTAATCTTATTGTAAGCAGCATATAAAATCTTTAAATTTTTAGCCTGTTTTAAAACCTCAAATATGCGATCATCTAAATTGTTACTGGTCACAAATAATCTTTCCAGCACAAAATCTTGTTCCGTCCACTCCTCTACCACAGGAGGTAAAATTTGTAATTTATTACAGGACAGATTTAAATATTTCAATGATTGTCTTGTTATGGCAAATAAATTGTCGGTTAATAGTTGTATTTCATTACTATGCAACTGTAGCTTCTCCAGCATTTCAAAACGTTCCGGTAATCTTTCAATGATCCTCAAATTGTTGTAGGCCAAATTAAGATCACGTAATTTTTTTGTCTTACTTGTGAGCAGAAATTCGGTTACTTTTTGTAATTGATTGTGAGAAGCATTGAGCGTTTCCAACATTTCACACTCGTTAAGCCATTTGGGTAATTCGGTGAAATAGTTGTTTGATATATCGACATGATATAATTTGCTGGGAATAGGTGATATTTGATGGAGTGAAGACCTGAAAACAGAAAGTCAAATAGCTATTAAAACAATTTCTTAAAATATCACAACAATAATTAATAAACTTAGACTTAGATAATAGTCTAGTCTATAGTCATTCCTATATAGTCTATAGTAATCTAATCCTCTAAGTCCTAATAGTCTAGTCTATAGTCTAGTCTATAGTCTATTAGTCTAGTCTTAGTCTATGTCTAGTCTATAGTCTAGTATAGTCCTAGTCTATAGTCTAGTAGTCTATCTATAGTCTAGTCTATAGTCTAGTCTATAGTCAGTTATAGAGTCTAAGTCTATCTAGTCTATATAGTCTAGTCTAGTAGTCTAGTCTAGTCTATAGTCTAGTCTATAGTCTATCTATAGTCTAGTCTATAGTCTATCTATAGTCCTAGTCTATAGTCTAGTCTATAGTCTAGTCTATAGTCTAGTCTATAGTCTAGTCTATAGTCTAGTCTATAGTCTAGTCTATAGTCTAGTCTATAGTCTAGTCTATAGTCTAGTCTAGTCTAGTCTAGTCTAGTCTATAGTCTAGTCTATAGTCTAGTCTATAGTCTAGTCTATAGTCTAGTCTATAGTCTAGTCTATAGTCCTAGTCTATAGTCTAGTCTATAGTCTAGTCTATAGTCTAGTCTATAGTCTAGTCTATAGTCTAGTCTATAGTCTAGTCTATAGTCTAGTCTATAGTCTAGTCTATAGTCTAGTCTATAGTCTAGTCTATAGTCTAGTCTATAGTCTAGTCTATAGTCTAGTCTATAGTCTAGTCTATAGTCTAGTCTATAGTCTAGTCTATAGTCTAGTCTATAGTCTAGTCTATAGTCTAGTCTATAGTCTAGTCTATAGTCTAGTCTAGTCTATAGTCTAGTCTAGTCCTAGTCTAGTCTATAGTCTAGTCTATAGTCTAGTCTATAGTCTAGTCTATAGTCTAGTCTATAGTCTAGTCTATAGTCTAGTCTATAGTCTAGTCTATAGTCTAGTCTATAGTCTAGTCTATAGTCTAGTCTATAGTCTAGTCTATAGTCTAGTCTATAGTCTAGTCTATAGTCTAGTCTATAGTCTAGTCTATAGTCTAGTCTATAGTCTAGTCTATAGTCTAGTCTATAGTCTAGTCTATAGTCTAGTCTATAGTCTAGTCTATAGTCTAGTCTATAGTCTAGTCTATAGTCTAGTCTATAGTCTAGTCTATAGTCTAGTCTATAGTCTAGTCTATAGTCTAGTCTATAGTCTAGTCTATAGTCTAGTCTATAGTCTAGTCTATAGTCTAGTCTATAGTCTAGTCTATAGTCTAGTCTATAGTCTAGTCTATAGTCTAGTCTATAGTCTAGTCTATAGTCTAGTCTATAGTCTAGTCTATAGTCTAGTCTATAGTCTAGTCTATAGTCTAGTCTATAGTCTAGTCTATAGTCTAGTCTATAGTCTAGTCTATAGTCTAGTCTATAGTCTAGTCTATAGTCTAGTCTATAGTCTAGTCTATAGTCCAGCCTATAGTCTAGTCTATAGTCTAGTCTATAGTCCAGCCTATAGTCTAGTCTATAGTCCAGCCTATAGTCAGTCTAGTCTATAGTCTAGTCTATAGTCTAGTCTATAGTCTAGTCTATAGTCTAGTCTATAGTCTAGTCTATAGTCTAGTCTATAGTCTAGTCTATAGTCTAGTCTATAGTCTAGTCTATAGTCTAGTCTATAGTCTAGTCTATAGTCTAGTCTATAGTCTAGTCTATAGTCTAGTCTATAGTCTAGTCTATAGTCTAGTCTATAGTCTAGTCTATAGTCTAGTCTATAGTCTAGTCTATAGTCTAGTCTATAGTCTAGTCTAGTCTATAGTCTAGTCTATAGTCTAGTCTATAGTCTAGTCTATAGTCTAGTCTAGTCTATAGTCTAGTCTATAGTCTAGTCTATAGTCTAGTCTATAGTCTAGTCTATAGTCTATTCTATAGTCTAGTCTATAGTCTAGTCTATAGTCTAGTCTATAGTCTAGTCTATAGTCTAGTCTATAGTCTAGTCTATAGTCTAGTCTATAGTCTAGTCTATAGTCTAGTCTATAGTCTATTCTATAGTCTAGTCTATAGTCTAGTCTATAGTCTAGTCTATAGTCTAGTCTATAGTCTAGTCTATAGTCTAGTCTATAGTCTAGTCTATAGTCTAGTCTATAGTCTAGTCTATAGTCTAGTCTATAGTCTAGTCTATAGTCTAGTCTATAGTCTAGTCTATAGTCTAGTCTATAGTCTAGTCTATAGTCTAGTCTATAGTCTAGTCTATAGTCTAGTCTATAGTCTAGTCTATAGTCTAGTCTATAGGCTAGTCTATAGTCTAGTCTATAGTCTAGTCTATAGTCTTGTCTATAGTCTAGTCTATAGTCTAGTCTATAGTCTAGTCTATAGTCTTGTCTATAGTCTAGTCTATAGTCTAGTCTATAGTCTAGTCTATAGTCTAGTCTATAGTCTAGTCTATAGTCTAGTCTATAGTCTAGTCTATAGTCTAGTCTATAGTCTAGTCTATAGTCTAGTCTATAGTCTAGTCTATAGTCTAGTCTATAGTCCAGTCTATAGTCTAGTCTATAGTCTAGTCTATAGTCTAGTCTATAGTCTAGTCTATAGTCTAGTCTATAGTCTAGTCTATAGTCTAGTCTATAGTCTAGTCTATAGTCTAGTCTATAGTCTAGTCCAGGGGTCGGCAAACTACGGCTCGCGAGCCAAATGCGGCTCTTTGAGTGTGGAGCTATGGCTCTTTAGTTTCATACACATGTTTTATTTATTTTGTAAAAAAAATTTTTATATATTTTAAAATCTTTCCGAATCGATTAACGAGCAGTGTATTAAAACTAACAAAACAATTCGCAAACGTTTCGACAATATACAAAACTTTTTAACTTTGCTTAATCGTTCTGTACATGAACAAAAACATGTTCTTCTTGAGTGAAAAAGAACGAAAACAACACAATTAGCTATTCGCTCATTTCCTTCTATTTGCCCTTACAATCACACATTTGAGAGTAAATCCTCATTGAGCCATTTGGAATTTGTATTGGATCTCTAGAAACGCAAAGTTTAAAAGCAAGTTGGAAGAGTTAGGTAAAAAGTCAACTAACAAATGAAAATTTAGAGTCATTTTTGAAACTTTAAACAACAAGTTATGATCCAAACTTTCTAAAGCCATAAAAACCTATCACTCCCATTGAATTTGTTCCATGTACAAGTTAATATTGTAAGTAAATGTTGGATTCTTGAAAGTGTTAATTGAAAAGTTCTTATAAACAAATGGGTTATCATTAGGGATGCCAATCGGGACTTATATTTGGAAATCCCGGGATTCGGGATTTTTAAATAAATCCCGGAATCCCGATATCGGGATCCCGGGATTTTCGGGATTTCTAAATCCCGAAAAATATAAAAAAAATTCAAAAAATCTTAATAATTTACCGACCAAAATAACATTCTCTATTTCACATTGCATTATGAATACACTTAGTAGGTATTTACTAGAGCCCTGCATGAGTAACTCTATTTGCTACACACAATGAGTGACTCATTGCTTTGCACTCAACTCATTGTTTGTTTAGAATAGTATTTACAAAGTTTTGTTATACTCAAACGTTGTGAGTACTATCAAGTGAATGTGCAACTACATTCAAATCGAGCGAGTAAACAATTTGTTTATGTTAAAACAATACAAAATAGATTGTTTGAATCGAATGAATCGATTCAAACTTTTTCTTGAATAAATGGTGAAAATTTTGAATGCTGTTAAAACTAGTTCCTGTGGCCCGAATTCGCTGAAATTTGGTAGTCTTGAGTACAATTGATAACAAGATAATATTATGTTCGAATATTCGAAATTAAGTTCGAAAATTCGAAGTTATGTTCGAAAAATTTTTTATGCTTTTAAATTATTCTTTGAGTCCAAAAAACTAAAAAAAAAATTTTCGAAAATTCGAACTCATGTTCGAAAAAAATTTAAAGCTGATAAAACCAGTTTCCGTGGACCAAATTGGCTGAAATTTGGCAGTGTTAAGTACAGTTGATGACGCTACTATATTATCTTCAACTATTCGAAATTAAGTTCGAAAATTCGAAGTAATATTCAAAAAATCTGTTAATTTGTCGAACTTAAAAATTGTTTTGCTTTCACTCGATTCACTCACTGTATACTACTTGAATTGAATCACACAAACACTCTCATTACTTGTTTCGTTTGAATTGAGTATTGACTAACATTCCTTATTTTCAAATATACTATTCATTTCATTCATAAAACAATGAGTGAGTCAAACACAGTGTTTGAAAAAAATCAAATGTTTTAATTTATTATTTAAGTCACTCATGCAGGGCTCTAGTATTTACTTTCCAATAAGCATTTTGTAAAAAGAAAAACAAATTAATTCAAAGTATTTAGAATAAAAATCTTTCTATCCCAGGTACTGAATAGTAGAATAAAAACTTACTTTTGAGCAAAAGCTTCTTATATCTTTTAAATATAAAATATAACCCATGATATCCAAATTTACAGTGGTTTCAAAACTTACAATTTAATGAAACCTAATATTTAGATAGTATGCGTAATGAGGATCCATACGAGGCTACATAGAGCATCTGTACTGCACCTATGTACTCATGAGACCATCCGTCTTGAGCTGAATATCGGATATATGGTTTTTAATGGTCAATAGGGAAATACTACAGAACTGTTTTCTATCAATTATAGCCATAGTAATTCCACCTTTTGCCAAAGTACTAGCAATATTATTTTTAGTTATATCCCGTGTTCTCTAACCCAAATAAGGGAATTATCATCTTGCCATCTTATTGGCAGGTTGACCTCCATTATAGATTCTAATACACCCATTAGATATCCGATTATTGCCCTTTTTATAGCTTACATCACCTTAGTGGGGATGGTATATTGGGTATCTCCGGAGAAGTGCTTTTGTTTTATACTGTCCTTAAATACCCTGATAAATTTTGAAATGATCGGGCTTCTTCTGATCCTAGCCCCCATACAAAGCACAGCTTTAAAAAAGAATTTATTGTCCACAATTCGCTTCAAAAGAGAAGTCCCGCAATGAAATTCAGCATAAATAAATTTTTTGTAACCGAAAATTCGGCCTCCAAATTTTATGAGGATCGACTTATATGAAGGCTTCCCCCATGCATATTTCAGAAAAATAGTTTTTTAACAATAAATTGCTAAAATATACCGGAGGCGAGGTATAAATCAACTTAAATGATTTATTATGAAAACTAAATCACATTTTACTCTCATAACTGGTGTAGGGGGTTATATGGTCGTCCTTGCCCGCTTATAATTTCTTACTATGCCTATTTATTGCCCTTTTTATTTTTGATATTTCAGCTTGTAAGTTAGTAGAGTCATCTTAAGTCCAATCTTAATCTTTTAAAATTCTCTTATTTAATACTTTATGATGTATAAAATAGCGGGAAAACCCTTAAAAATTCGGGATTTTATAATCCCGAAATTTCCCGGAATTTCATTTTTTAAAATCCCGGTTTTCGGTACTTTCAATTCCCGAAAATACCGGGGTTTTCGGGAATCGGGAATTCCCGTTTGACATCCCTAGTTATCATATCAGCGCTCTTACGAAGTGCCATTAAATAAGATGTAAAACATGATCATATGTACATTCCGAAATTTTCGCGTTTTTCGAATTAAAACATATTTTTTGGAAATTTAAGATATAGTAATTAATTAATAATGTGGAGAGTTTGGATACAGTTAAATACTAAAAACTTGGTCTATTTGAAGACTTTAATCTTTTTTAAAGAATTTTATATTTTTTGCACGCTTTCTATAAAAAGGTGCCAAAAAATTAAAAATTTTTAAATATTCCATGTTTTAATGACAGTGATCTATGAAAGATTGATATATTTTTGACATAAAATTTTTGGCTATAAATAAATAAGGGACCAGAAAGCGTATTATGGACCCATCCTTACAAAATTTGGTAATGAGATTTTAGATCCTATAAAACTTGTTTGTGTTGACTTTCATCACTATACTTGTATTTTAGGATGTTGTATGTCATAACTTCGTTTTCGAAAGTTGACTCTAAGAGCGGTCATTTTCTAATGGGGATCTAGTATGGGGGATGGGATCAATTATGAGCCGATCATCACCAAATTTGGTAAAGTGATTTTTATTCCTGTTTGTGTTAAATTTTGTCATAATACTGCTATTATTAAGACAGTTAAGAGTGTTAAAATAAAATTATGTTCGTTAGAGTAATTTTCTTAAAGGGGCCTTATATTGGTGTTGCTCAATTATGGTTCGATGTCCGCAATACATCATATAAAAAAAACTTTTGCAAAATTTTATCTCGATTGCTGCCTAATTAATATACATAACTATGACACTTTATACTGTATTATGGCAGATGCCTTTAAATGATATCACTGTCGCCCCACTCTAATAAACTTTTATACCTATATATAACAAGTGTTAAAAAATGCATTCGAATGACCCACAAAAAGTATTTTTAGTCAAAAATCTAAAAGAAAGATTCCTTGCAGATTGTCTTGCAGATAATTAAACAAAAAATATATTTTTGAAGTGATTTATAACGTATTTGTAATGTTTTAATAAACAAACATTTTGTGGCTCTTTTAAAACCCTGTTTTGTAAACTGTAAAATTTTGGCTCTTCCGACTCAAAAGTTTGCCGACCCCTGGTCTAGTCTAGTCTATAGTCTAGTCTATAGTCTAGTCTTAGTCTAGTATAGTCTAGTCTATAGTCTAGTCTAGTAGTCTAGTCTAGCTAGTCTAGTCTATAGTCTAGTCTATAGTCTAGTCTATAGTCTAGTTCCTATAGTCCTAGTCTATAGTCTAGTCTATGTCCTAGTCTATAGTCTAGTCCTATAGTCTAGTCTATAGTCTATGTCTATAGTCTAGTCTATAGTCTAGTCTATAGTCTAGTCTATAGTCTAGTCTATAGTCCTAGTCTATAGTATAGTCTAGTCTATAGTCTAGTCTATAGTCTAGTCTATAGTCTAGTCTATAGTCTAGTCTATAGTCTAGTCTATAGTCTAGTCTATAGTCTAGTTATAGTCTAGTCTATAGTCTAGTCTATAGTCTAGTCTATAGTCTAGTCTATAGTCTAGTCTATAGTCTAGTCTATAGTCTAGTCTATAGTCTAGTCTATAGTCTAGTCTATAGTCTAGTCTATAGTCTAGTCTATAGTCTAGTCTATAGTCTAGTCTATAGTCTAGTCTATAGTCTAGTCTATAGTCTAGTCTATAGTCTAGTCTATAGTCTAGTCTATAGTCTAGTCTATAGTCTAGTCTATAGTCTAGTCTATAGTCTAGTCTATAGTCTAGTCTATAGTCTAGTCTATAGTCTAGTCTATAGTCTAGTCCTATAGTCTAGTCTATAGTCTAGTCTATAGTCTAGTCTATAGTCTAGTCTATAGTCTAGTCTATAGTCCTAGTCTATAGTCTAGTCTATAGTCTAGTCTATAGTCTAGTCTATAGTCTAGTCCTATAGTCCTAGTCTATAGTCTAGTCTATAGTCTAGTCTATAGTCTAGTCTATAGTCTAGTCTATAGTCTAGTCTATAGTCTAGTCCTATAGTCTAGTCTATAGTCTAGTTCTATAGGTCTAGTCTATAGTCGAGTCCTATAGTCTAGTCTATAGTCTAGTCCTATAGTCTAGTCTATAGTCTAGTCTATAGTCTAGGTCTATAGCTAGTCTATAGTCTAGTCTATAGTCTAGTCTTAGTCCTAGTCTATAGTCTAGTCTATAGTCTAGTCTATAGTCTAGTCTATAGTCTAGTCATAGTCTAGTCTATAGTCTAGTCTATAGTCTAGTCTATATTGCTAGTCTATCGTTCTATCTAGTCTAGTCTATAGTCTAGTCTATAGTCCTAGTCTATTCCTAGTCTATAGTCTAGTCTATAGTCTAGTCTATAGTCTAGTCTATAGTCTAGTTTATAGTCTAGTCTATTAGTCTAGTCTATAGTCTAGTCTATAGTCTAGTCTATAGTTAGTCTATAGTCTAGTCTATAGTCTAGTCTATAGTCTAGTCTATAGTCTAGTCTATAGTCTAGTCTATACTGTCTAGTCTGTATAGTCTAGTCTATAGTCTAGTCTATAGTCCTAGTCTATAGTCTAGTCTATAGTCTAGTCTATAGTCCTAGTCTAGTCTAGTCTATGTCTAGTCTATAGTCTAGTCTATAGTCTAGTCTATAGTCTAGTCTATAGTCTAGTCTATAGTCTAGTCTATAGGTCTAGTCTATAGTCTAGTCTATAGTCTAGTCTATAGTCTAGTCTATAGTCTAGTCTATAGTCTAGTCTATGTCTAGTCTATAGTCTAGTCTATAGTCTAGTCTATAGTCTAGTCTATAGTCTAGTCTAGTCTAGTCTATAGTCTAGTCTATAGTCTAGTCTATAGTCTAGTCTATAGTCTAGTCTATAGTCTAGTCTATAGTCTAGTCTATAGTCTAGTCTAGTAGTCTATAGTCTAGTCTATAGTCTAGTCTATAGTCTAGTCTATAGTCTAGTCTATAGTCTAGTCTATAGTCTAGTCTATAGTCTAGTCTATAGTCTAGTCTATAGTCTAGTCTATAGTCTAGTCTATAGTCTAGTCTATAGTCTAGTCTATAGTCTAGTCTATAGTCTAGTCTTAGTCTAGTCTATAGTCTAGTCTATAGTCTAGTCTATAGTCTAGTCTATAGTCTAGTCTATAGTCTAGTCTATAGTCTAGTCTAGTCTAGTCTATAGTCTAGTCTATAGTCTAGTCTATAGTCTAGTCTATAGTCTAGTCTATAGTCTAGTCTATAGTCTAGTCTATAGTCTAGTCTATAGTCTAGTCTATAGTCTAGTCTATAGTCTAGTCTATAGTCTAGTCTATAGTCTAGTCTATAGTCTAGTCTATAGTCTAGTCTATAGTCTAGTCTATAGTCTAGTCTATAGTCTAGTCTATAGTCTAGTCTATAGTCTAGTCTATAGTCTAGTCTATAGTCTAGTCTATAGTCTAGTCTATAGTCTAGTCTATAGTCTAGTCTATAGTCTAGTCTATAGTCTAGTCTATAGTCTAGTCTATAGTCTAGTCTATAGTCTAGTCTATAGTCTAGTCTATAGTCTAGTCTATAGTCTAGTCTATAGTCTAGTCTATAGTCTAGTCTATAGTCTAGTCTATAGTCTAGTCTATAGTCTAGTCTATAGTCTAGTCTATAGTCTAGTCTATAGTCTAGTCTAGTCTAGTCTATAGTCTAGTCTAGTCTAGTCTAGTCTAGTCTATAGTCTAGTCTATAGTCTAGTCTATAGTCTAGTCTATAGTCTAGTCTATAGTCTAGTCTATAGTCTAGTCTATAGTCTAGTCTATAGTCTAGTCTATAGTCTAGTCTATAGTCTAGTCTATAGTCTAGTCTATAGTCTAGTCTATAGTCTAGTCTATAGTCTAGTCTATAGTCTAGTCTATAGTCTAGTCTATAGTCTAGTCTATAGTCTAGTCTATAGTCTAGTCTATAGTCTAGTCTATAGTCTAGTCTATAGTCTAGTCTATAGTCTAGTCTATAGTCTAGTCTATAGTCTAGTCTATAGTCTAGTCTATAGTCTAGTCTATAGTCTAGTCTATAGTCTAGTCTATAGTCTAGTCTATAGTCTAGTCTAGTCTATAGTCTAGTCTATAGTCTAGTCTATAGTCTAGTCTATAGTCTAGTCTATAGTCTAGTCTATAGTCTAGTCTATAGTCTAGTCTAGTCTATAGTCTAGTCTATAGTCTAGTCTATAGTCTAGTCTATAGTCTAGTCTAGTCTAGTCTATAGTCTAGTCTATAGTCTAGTCTATAGTCTAGTCTATAGTCTAGTCTATAGTCTAGTCTATAGTCTAGTCTATAGTCTAGTCTATAGTCTAGTCTATAGTCTAGTCTATAGTCTAGTCTATAGTCTAGTCTATAGTCTAGTCTATAGTCTAGTCTATAGTCTAGTCTATAGTCTAGTCTATAGTCTAGTCTATAGTCTAGTCTATAGTCTAGTCTATAGTCTAGTCTATAGTCTAGTCTATAGTCTAGTCTATTGTCTAGTCTATTGTCTAGTCTATAGTCTAGTCTATAGCCTAGTGTATTGTCTAGTCTATTGTCTAGTCTATAGTCTAGTCTATAGTCTAGTCTATAGTGTAGTCTATAGTGTAGTCTATAGTCTAGACTATAGTCTGGTCTATAGTCTAGACTATAGTCTAGTCTATAGTCTAGTCTACAGTCTAATCTATAGTCTAGTCAACAGTCTAGTCTATAGTCTAGTCAACAGTCTATTCTATAGTCTAGTCAACAGTCTAGTCTATAGTCTAGTCTATAGCCAGGTCTATAGTCAAGTATATTTTAGTTGGAATATTCGGTTAAATTTTCACAGCTTTTAAGTTCCACATTAAAACACAAAATTCTATCACGTTCCATTTAAACACTTAACAATACTTACAATTAGAATCGGCAATCAATGATGTTAAATTACTGCCGTTCAACATTATTTCCAACAACTTATTATGACTGCACTTTAAGGTCTCCAATTGTGCCAAAGAACTTAAATCCAAAACTTCCATTTCGTTTTCACTCACCTCCAATTGGGTCAAATACTAAGTTAAAGAGAAGAAAAACATTTAATGAACAAACAACAATAATAATAAATCATAAATTATGTACATTGTATGATAATAACAAAAGTAGTTATGATCATACATTGCATACTTGTGCAAAAATTTACAAAAAAAGACTCTTATGGTGAGAGAGACTAAAGGTACTTACGAGTTTACAACAACAGAAAAACGTCTGTCTACACGCTTGCGCACAATAAAAATTACATAATTGAGGTTTTCTTGAAGGGAAACGCAAACGATGGCGTTACCAGATATTGATGGACCAATGAATATGTATACTTTTTATGGAATTTTTTAAACTTAGTTCAGACCTATGAAATATTTGACTAAAATAAATGACCCTTAAAATATCCACATTTAATTTCCGTACTCACACATACCTATATTTTATGGCTCGATGTATAAAATCTCGAATTTAGTGGTCGAATTACGTGATCGAATAAGTGTTCGTATCGAAAACACATTTTGATATGAAAATTTTACTAAAAATACTATATATATGTACATTTGTTTTGCAATATCGAATGATTTTTTACTTGGTCACGTTTTTAGCAATTCGATAATTCAGCCCAATATCATTACAAATTGTCTTTAATGTTCATCAAATAAAAAAATTGGTCGCAGAGAATACGACCTCCTGTTCGTTAGTTGGCTGTTGCTAGTGCGCGAGCAGTTCAAATGCTAAAGTAAACATAAAAGAAGTATTATATGGGAGTTATGGTATGGGCTGATCTTCATAAAATTTTTGAGGAAGGTATTATGGTATCAGAAATTTTATCGCGATGGACGTTATGGAAGTTTAAGTCATTTTCTAAAGGGGAGTTCCTATGGGGGTTAGGTTTAAATGAGGACAAAAATCGTCAATACTATATATGCTTATTTGTTTGACCAATTTTTGAAGAGGTTCTAATAAATTTGACGTAGTTATGAGATAAAAACCGTTATCAGAAGTTTCGTTTGTATAGAGAAATAATGGACCGATTTTAACCATTTTCAATAGGACCTTTATTTAAACATGTATGGTCCAAATTTCATTAAAATATATTGAACAAAACGGCCTGTTCCTAGTGCACTCTCCATGTAAACCTTCATGGAGAGTCAGCCAGCCGGAAGGTGGTACTCAGAAAGTGATTCTGAGTCGATCGGTATATTTTAATGAATAGGTGTACGACCACTTTTTTGTGCGTTATAACTTTGGAACTCATAATTATGTTAATTATAAAAGTAGCAATACAAAAAACGGCACAAACAAGTTTTATTCTATACGCATAATGATACTGCCGAATTTCGTAATGATAAGGCTTTCGACCCTTTAACTTATACAAAAAAACCTATATATATAAATCCATTTTCTAACAGTGTAAATGAAATAGTTTTCTTTTATAAACATGTTTTGACATGGGTGTCCCGGTAGTCTAGTTGGTAGTATGCTAGCCTGTCAATCTGGGAGTTGTGGGTTCGATTCCCAACAGAGACCCTGGTTAGCTACACTATAACGGACGTTGGTCATCGTCATCCTGCTCGGGTGAATATATATAATTTGTAATTGTATTGTAATGGACAAATAAATAAATGTTTTGACACCAAGCATATGTATCCTACTTTTCATACGTACGCAATCTGGCAACATTGAAGCAAAAGTACATAACGTTTAAAATGATAAAAATCTTAAAAAAAACGTTTATTTAGTTCAATTAATTTAATATATTTTCTTTACTTTTTTCCAAATTGTTTATAAACTTCTCCCGAGCTTTCTTAAAATACATATAAAAATATCTTTTATTTTTTTAATCTTACATTATAATTTCCAATTAATATACTGCCACTTAATTGATTTCCTTTTAAACTAAAACTTTTCAAAGGTTGCTGTTGATCGGAGGAATCACTGGATCCATTTACTGGTTGTTGCTGTTGATCGAGTTTTTCATTAGTTTTCATTTTTAATTTAGACTTGTAAAAATCAGCTGAAGGTTTCTTTAAAATTTTCGTAGCTTTAATCATATTGTGGATTGTTTAATAGTGTTGTTGATGGTTTGGATTATTACTTGTTGGACGTCTCTTCTATTTTTTTTAACGGTTATAAAGTGTTTTGCGCAAGATCTTTGTCATGCATGAACAATTTAGCCATATATAAGTGAACTTTATGCATTTTTAATTGTAGATTTAATGTAGATTTAACACAATTTTTTAATATTTTTTTAAAATTGGTAGATTCAAATTTAAAATCTTTGTTTATTCACACATTTTTTTTCTTAAAAATGTTAACACTTTTTGGAAATTCTTTCTTTAATATAACATTTTTTTTTACTTTTTTCATTAACGTTTTAATATTTTATTTTTTCCCTTATTAAATTTTTATTAAACCGTCTTAAACATTACGCAGTCAATTCAAAACTAAACATTTTCAAAAGCAACATGTTACGCCTCAGAGATTTTTTCAGTCACTTGTATATTTTGTTGGTAAGAAGTTATTTCTTCTAGCCCATCTACTGCTGACTTAAAAACCACCACCAATACCAGCTCCAACAACTCTACTTCCCCCACCAAGAGCTGTATTTCTACCGCTACCACCTTTACAAGTACCTAACACCTGTTGTAGCCGACAGTGCTTTAGCATTCTCAGTTCCACTTGTTTGTTATTAAGTCGTATTCAAAAATTCCTCTCTTCTTTAAAACACAGGAGTTCGTGTGTTGAGCAAGTGTTTTATGGTCTAATAACAACAGAGTTTTGAAAGTATTAGAATTACATATATTTTAAACTTGAATGGAGTTAATTTTTGAATTGAAAATATGACACTGATCAACTTTTACCATACCTATTGACATCATTTAAGATTGACAAATCACATCAGGGAAAGACTATAGGATGTCCATAGAATGGTCAGTTGACTAGTCCATAAATTAGTCAGTAGAGTCCATTGACTATTCAGTAGACTCGTCCATTGACTAGTCAGTAGACTAGCCAATTTACAACTTAATAGACTTATCCATATACTATTCAATAGAATAGAATAGTCCATATACTAGTCTATAAGCTAAAATAATCAATATTCTAGTTCATAGGCTTGTCAATAGAGTAGTAAATAGAATAGTTACTTGGTTATTCCATATAGTCAATAGACTAGCGCATAGACAAGTCAATAGACAAGTTCATAGACCAATAAGTACACTTTTCAATATACTTGTCAATAAACTTGTCAGCAGGCTTTTAAAAGACCAATCCATAAACTGAAGCATAGACTAGTCAATATATTAGTCAATGGGATACTCCATAGACTTCCTAATAGACTCGCCCACAGGCTCGTCAATAGGGAAGTCCATAATATATTCAACAGATAAGTTCATAGGCTAGTCAATAATCTTTTCAATATGTATATTGGACTAGTCTGTGGCCCATAGGCTAATTAAAAATACTATAATTTAGTTGATAATCTAGTCCAAAGAGTAATCCATATATCCAAAGTTGGCAATATTATAAAATAAATAATAATAAATATAAAATTCTTTGTCAATTGTTATAAAATGATTAAACTCCTTTAGATAACTGCTGCCACTTAATAATTTAGGTACTAGTATATAACTCTATGTGTATTACGAGTACATTTAAATAACATTGAGTAGAGATTATCAATGAATTTTACAAGGTACTAGTTGTCAATTATCTCTTTTTAAATTTTCTTCACTTTAGCTTTAAGTTGAAGCAGTGTTGGGAAACTCTGCAAGTTTTTTTTATAACAGATATTTAACAAGGTTTATGGGGCTTTAGTTTTAATTTCCGTAATTAATATACATACTATATTTTTTCTGCATTTTGCTGTTTGTTTGATGCAATCAAATAAAAAGTCAAGCTTTCAATTTTACTATTATGTTTAGTGTTACTTTAATAAGAGCATATTATCTTAATATCAGAAACCTTCAGGCTCTCAATTTGTAATATATATTTTTTTTTGTTCTCTTTAATAGATTAGTATAGTTGAAAAATAAGAAGCAAATATACATTCGTAATTCAGCTCTGGGTGGAGGAAGATCGTCGTGCATAGTTGCCATTATCGCTTAAGGGGATTCAGGCCGTCCTGGTCCATTGGTCAAATGTGTGACGTCGAATAACTATACCGAGTTACGTTTTTTTTGAGGGGCATGTTGACAATATGCATTCGTGTTAACTTAACCTAAGTTTTAATTTTGATTATGGTGGAGAACCAAAAAAACTCAATTTGATAGTCTGTCCAGTCGTACTGGAATATTTGGTGTTGGCGTTATAATCTTTCGATTTGGCCAAGAAGTCTAAGCAACCTTAAAAAACAAACAAATAAGAAGCAAATAATGTTGTTCTTTTTTTATCCCAGTAAAATATTTTCAAATTTTGGTAATGAGTATTACAGGTTCTTTCATACATTACTTCATTACTTCTTTCATACATTACTTGGTAATGAGTGGTCGTTATCAATAACATTAAATAATTTTTTGAAATAGGATTTATAGAAAATTGTCTATAGCGTATGTCTAATAGGGTGATCCACTCGATTTTTCAACCGGTTTTAAAACCGGTTTTTTCTGCTTTACCAGTGTCGGTTTTTTCTTAATGTTGATTTTTCGAATATCGAATAACCCGGTTTTTTCACTTTTTAAAAACCGGTTTCGAATACTTTCATTTGCTTTGTATTCACAGATTATTTAAATATAATTTTTAAGTAAATAATAATACAGCCCGTCTAAATTTTAAAAATATTCGAGTCGAGGAACTAGCGTATATTTTTCTACGGCTCCTTAAACTTTTTTGATTTTCCTAATTAATTAAAAAAAATTATTTGTAAAATTGACAACTGTTTGATAAAATTTTATCAATCTTAAGATTATATTCCAATTACAATAATTAATTTACGGCTGAAATTTTATGGAAGTGTTGGAATGCCTATGCAAATTTCCTAAACAGGGCTTTTAAAATAAGCTAGGATTACATAGTACCTTATGTTTAACAGAAGTGTCCCACTTTTTTCCTAATTTTTTTATAATAATGAAATAATGTAAATCAGACGACTAGATCTAAAGATATACCCCCTTATTCACAAACAACATTTTTATTTTATAAAAGGTTTATAAAACAAAATTTCCATATAAAATCTTATTTTTAAACTGTTTATAAAATAAAAATTTTGTTTGTGAATAAGGGGGATAATCTTTTAAACTGTTAAAAATCATTTCACATTAATCACATTAAGTTTTTCAAACTAAAATATATTTTTTTATTTATAATGAAAAACCGGTTAACCGGTTTTTTCTGAATTTGAAAAATATCAACCGGTTTTTTTAAAAGTCATCTATTCGAACTATTCGAAAACCGGTTTTTGGAAAATGTCGAATAATCGATCACCCTAATGTCTAATAAGGAAATAGTTAGTGGTTCTAACCCTAGTTGATATTAGACGTTTTTTAAAGAAATATTGATTTTTACATTTGTGAAGTAACCATTTCAGATAGAATGATAAAATAACTGAGTAAGAGAACAGACTAATAAACATAGAAAATAATTGTAAAGCCGGTTTTAAATCCGGAAAGTCATATGTAATCAGTTATTTTTTTATCATCGTCGAACAAAAATAAGTAGTTATTCATCCAAAAAGAAAGTACTTACACTTTGCTCCAATATTACTTGCCTACTTACCGGGTAAGTAAAGATTTTGCTGGGATATTCCGCATAGAAAACAATTTTGCATAAATCCCTAGATCCGTATTACAACATGTACTACATTATGTAAAACAGAAAAAATGGATTTTTCATAAGAAATTTAAGTGCTCAAAATTAACCGTTAGTGTAGACTGCGATCGCGTCGAAAGACAATGTTCTCTTCTCCACAAACTTTGAATAATAAAGGTCAAATTTTGCATTTTTTGGAAATTTATATGCGAACAATTGGTTCCGGGTTGGTAAAATACGTTCAGTATAAATAGAGAAATACTTCGATACCAAATTTTATACACTCGCAGACTGCATTGATTTCGAAGCTACTTTCAATAATATACAACCCAATATTATCTAATCCTTAGACTAGTTCCAGATTGACCGGACGTTTCGAGACTGAATCAACAATAAGCTTAGGAATAGGTGGATAAGCTGCGAGATGTACGATAAAACAATGAGAAATTGATATTTTGCGATTCCAGGTTGACAGGGCACTTCGTGTTTGGATCAACTGCTGGAATAATTGTATATTTCGCGGTAGACGATGTCAACCAAGAGAAAGAAAAACGAAAATTCATAACTGTACTGAAAATCGGTTCTAAAGGCAGGATAACAAACATATTGATGTTGGGCACTATGTAGGAGAACTATAGGCTCGACCAACTTTAACATACGCTTCCATAATCTGGTGGACTGCTTTAGATAAAAAGAAGAAACATGACGATACTCACTCAAGAAACATGACGATACTTACAGCCGAGCGGCTCTTATCTTTAAGTGAATCATCTTCTGATAAGGTTAAATCTAAGACTGTATTGCAGGCAACTCGTGGATAATCGGTAATGAAAGAGTGTATTTACTTGCCGTACATTGAATGGAACTTAAGAACGGTAACCTGAATTATACAAATCCGTACAACGTAAGGAGAACCAAATAAAAACAAGTAAGAAAGTATAGTCGGGCGTGGCCGACCATATGATACCCTACACCAGTTATGAATATTAAATTTGATTTATTTTTCATAATAAAGCATTTATATTCAATGTTCCCTTGTTCCGATACATTTAAGCAATTTATGGATGAAAAACTAATTTTCTGGGGGCTAGGGGCAAATATGGACCAAGTCCGATAAAATTTTGTGAATATATTTATATTTACATAATATTTTATTGTACTGAATTTCATCGCGATATTTGTGTTTATAAGTTAATTTGGGACATTCAAGTAATTTTCTGAAGGGGACTTTGTATAGGAGCTAGGGTCAGATGGGGCCCGATCTTTATGAAATTTGGCAGGGTCATCAAGACTTCTATAAAACTTAGTTGTGCCGTATTTTATCGATATATCTGTATATTTAACATAATTATGAGCTCAGAAGCCCTTTTCGGCTTTCGGCTGTTCTATGGCTTCGTCCTTGGGTCAAATAAAACGTGCGTGCCAAATTTCATCCAATTATCTTGAAAATTGCGACCTGTACCTTGCGCACAAGGTTTACATGGACAGCCAGCTAGCCAGACGGACGAACATAGCTTAATCGACTCAGAAAACGATTCTAAGCCGATTGGTATACTTTAAGGGTCTAGGACGAATATTTTTGTATGTTACAAACATCAGCACAAATCCAATATACCCTCCCCACTAAAGTGCAAGACAAACAAGAGCAAGACAAGAAGCCTCCTAAGAAGAAGTCCCAGCTTTGTTTTGTCAAAATTAGATCCAAATTTACTGGAAGCGATGTTATTATATCCCACAGAAGGATGATGGGAAACTGAGTTTCGGAACATTGGATGATAATTATTTTCATTGCACGCTATGTATAAACATACAAATATGTTTATTTCCTGGGATCTGATGTAATAGGATCAGTCTAACTAACATAATCTACAAATAAGTACATCAAGGCATGTAAAATTACTTTCCAATTTTTATTTCGAGCTTAGGATTATTAGAACAAATAAGCCGAAAACAAAAATCCGCAAAAACCCTTCGTTCCCAATTATTATAAGAAATTTAAACCACATAAATTTTAATACCAAAAGTTTCAAATATATTTAAATATACAGTGAAGGATAAAATTATTACAATAATTTGTAAATTTTCTACTTTTTTTTTTAAATAATAACCACAGTAAAGCAAAAAATAATAATTTTAAAATATATATTTTTTAACAAAATTTAAATAAAGAGCTAGCATTTTTTTATTATTAATATTTATACAGTAGTTTTATTTTATAAATTAAAATTTACCCCTTAATGTTTTTAACTAGATTTTTATGTGAGTTTTATTTCTTTTTTTTTTCTTATAAATTCATTTATCTTAATATAGATTTTTCTTTTATATAATTTAACCGTTTCATTATGTCTCTGTCTAGATGTATGGTAAATATAGCACTTAATATATATATTTAAATTAATATATCTTTTTTGTATTTTTCTGATATTTTTTTTAGGTTTTATTTTTTTGCTTGTGATAGGTCTGTTTTGTATATATATATATTTTTTTATTTGTAGTATTTTGCATTGATTAACAAGAATAATAAATAACACATTATTTTTTGTATAATATAAAATAAATAAAACTAAGAAAAAATACATTATAAAGAATGAAAATGGGAAAAAATTCTTAAATGTTTAATAATTAAAGGGGTGCAAACATAATAGTTTACGATGCATTTAACAATATACTTATGTTGGTCAGTTTTTAATATCTCAAAAGTCGTTCGAAGTTGGCTTTTCTGGCGATTAATCATTATTTTGATACAGTTGTCGTTGAGTAGAGCATGACTCCAATCGATACGAAAATATAATTGTCGTGCAGAACGATCTTATTTTATTACCGATCAAACTAATTTTCAATTAGAAACCAAATATCGACTATTAATCTTATGAGAATGCTTTCTCGATCTTTATTTCATCTAAACATCTTGTACAACAGAAAAAATAGTTTATTTTATGTTAATTATTCCACTTTATATAACTTCTTCACTAGTATAGATCCATTTATCATCATATTTAGATCAAACTGTTGTGAAGAAGATCTTATCTTCATACACATCAATGGCTTTTCAAAACAAATATCGTCTAGAAACCATATACAGATTATTAATCTTATTTCAATGCTTTCACTTATTTAAATTTATAATTTTCTTTTCGAGCTTCAAGGAGTGGACTGCTAAGATTATTATGAGCAATCCCCACCAAAATCCCACTTGAATCTTGATGTCTGCGTAATACCCCGGATATTACAGAATGAATAAAAAATTTTTAGAAAGAAAAGAATTAGGTGCTTATTGCTACTCTTGATTTATAATTTCTTAGTTACTGGTGGTCTTCTTTGGAAAAAAGTGTAATATTAAACCATTATAGAAAGTTCATCATACATCTTGCTTGGGTATAAGTGAGGCCAAGAAATCAGACGATAATTAAAGCTGAACACCTCTTATATTTATACTGGACACATTGGAAGGTTATAGACAAACATCGATCGTGTCCAATAGCATACCAAAAAACGAATTAATTAGGAACTTTGAGTTACAGATCCCATATCATGGTTAAGCGGAAGATTAGAGTAAATACCCGAAGAAATCCGTTGCTACACAAATGGTTCTAAACTGGGATACGAAACAGGCATCCAGGCAGATTTCCATGAAATACCGGAATGTGTAAATTGGACTGGAATAAATATGACACCAACAGATTGATATCAGCGTATAGTATGTATGGTTAAATATATGACTGTAATAAGGTCTTATCCAAATACTCTTCCAAAGATAAGCTTTGTATGCGTAAGTTTCTGTTATCGTCGTTAAGAGCGGTACAAACCACTGGGTAGGCTGTGAAATAAAATGTTGGGGATGAGCTGATGGATATGATGTATCAATCAGATGGACGAGATGAAAGTGTCGGAAGATATGGAAGTGTCGTTTGAGACGGAAGGGTTGGAGAAGATGGATGATGTAAGAAGGTTGATGGGTTGGTGTTTTGCTGCATACTTAATTATGATTGATAGTTTTTGAATGGTTTGGTGACGATGTTTAATCTTTGTTTTATCGGCGTGTGTTTGGAGTTTACTCTAAACTTGCTTAACACAAAGCAGTAGGCCCTAATGGCCGCTGAAATAAGTATTGTCATGTTATTTTGGAATCTGTGATTCGATCTACCAATTTGTCCCTAGGTGTTGTTGCCGAAGCAACAGAGCCTCGTGATGTAGTTGCGCGACTAATGGTTGTTAATACTACCCGTGCGGATCGTTAAAGGACGTTAGGGGACGCTACGGCGTCGCTCATGAATGTACATATACCTATTGATCTATCTGGGTGTTGATCCCGAGGTTATAGATTCAATGGGTGCGATGTTGAGATTTTCGTTGACCCTTCTCTTTCGATTCGTTTGGTACTTTTCAGCCTGTCGGGGTAGCTTGCTACCTGTCTTTCCGCAACGTGACCACTTGGCAAGAGCTTGAGCTCTTTAGCAAAGTACTTGTACATGGACCGGCTCAGCCATGTAAAAAGATTACCACCTGATTTTTTATAGAAGAATTCAGGGACGAGTGGTAGACCGTTCTAAGTTTACCCAGTGGATGAATAAGACCACCGTGAAATAAAGCCGTCAAGGCAGGTGTACTCGTTAAGCACTCGACATCCGTATGCGTACGAATGTAATTGCTGAAATGGAACGGAGACGGCCACTTTAAATAATGAAACGAGTGAAAGGGTAACCCTAACGAAAACTAGATGAGAAGCCTCCTCAGAATGAACAAGTCTGAAGTTATTACATTGGTACGTATTCTGAGCGGACACGCACGGGATTTCAAACTTGAAAGAAAGTATTCAAAACGAATGTAAAACATGCGGAGAAGACAGCGAAAGTCTAAATCACTTTCTTTGTCATTGATTGGATTTCGTCGAAATTAGATTCGAAAAATCTTAGGTGCTATGTTATTCCAGATATTACATCTATAAATATTACATGAACACTCATTGGTAAATTTCAAGCAACTACTTCCAGGAAACGAGTTTCAGAACATCACTTTCTAAATCTGATGCAATCTAATGCCCAATATGCCGTTATTGAGTGAAATTTTGTGAAATATTTTGTGAATATACATGTGACATGGCATCCGGGAATAATTGTAAAAGTTTGGTCCTGAAGACATACTAATCACCCACTTCTGCATTTCGATTCAGAATTTTGTATCCTAAATTCCGTTTCATATTTATGTTTTTCGATTCTGTATACATGCTCCACATTACGATCGTAGCTACGTTTTCTTCGTAAAGCATTGAAACGAAATGGAATTGATTCTTCTTTCTTTTACGTCTTTAGTTGGAATACCTTTTTTCGATCGCTGCGTAACTGAATGCGACAAGGTAGTATTATTTTCTCCCAATTCAATATGTCAATGCAGTACTAGGTGTATACATACTTGGTCTAAAAATTGAGGTTAAAAACATTTCTAGCTAGTACAAGATAGCACTTTTTTAGCTTTGTATGCGACATCGACCACTGTACTTAGGTAAGAGCTGCCTAGAAACATATGTACGTTGATCATGGGACTATTTTGGGAAACCTTCATTCCCGTTAACACTAACTATTGCTCAATCACGCTCCTCCACCAAATGTAGTTTACTATAACATCGGAACTTCCTCCTTGGATATTAACGCTCAAATTTACACCGATGGATCTAAGCCTACGAAGGGAGTTTGAAGAAAGGGGTATGTTTCAAACAGCGTCATTCAAGTCAAAAACTCTACAATAAGCGATGCACTATGGGAATATTTCAATTCGCACTGACAGAAATCTCTTCCTTATACCTTTACGACATCAAGATTGATAATTCGAACTTTATGATACGATCATGATCATTCGGATATTCTCAATATTGTTTCTAATGAAAAATAATTCGAATTTTTGCTTCGTACATTAACTTCTTTAAGATGTTCCTAGTTGACTATATACTCGATATCCTGGTTTGAAGACAGGGTACTTTAGGTACTCGTATAGTAGTTGCCTAAAACTTTTAGACGAATTCTTCATTTTAATAACTTCTAAAGAAGCTGTCTCTTCTGAGTTCTTGCTCCTCCTAAATAGTATGTTGTCTCCCTCCGACATTAACCTTTTTATTAAATAATAAGATTGAGCTAAGAAAACGGCCGACAATGACATTGGTGTTCGTTCCACTTACGAAAGGTAATAGGCGTTTGTGTATATTCTGCATTTTTGTAAGTTATTCACACCTATTCTGCGTTTCAATTCGAATCGAAATATGCTCCGTTTGGCAACTTTAGTATTCTGTATTTCAAAGCTCCGCCACTAAGATAACAACTTACAAAAACGTAGTTACGATCGCAATGCAGAATACACACAATCGTAAAGCATTCCAATGAAACGGAATTGCTTCTTCTTTTTCTTACGATTCCGTTTTTTGTTGGAATACCAATTTTCGATCGTAGCGTAACTGAATGAGGAAACGTAATCGAAATGCAGAATATTGGTGATTATTTTAGTGACAGAACTTCGAATGGAAATGCAGAATTCCCTTATGGGAAAGGTACACACAAAAAATTTAGCAGCTCGTTTTTCATTATAAATAAGTGACGGAATGGAAATGCAGAATTTCCTTATGGGAAAGGTACACACAAAAAATTTAGCAGCTCGTTTTTCATTATGAATAAGGCCGATATACTTTTAAGAATCTACGATGGTGGGTATAAAAAAAGATGAGAGAACCCAGTTGCACAGCGACCAAAAGATTTGTACTATTATGGACATGAAAAGTACTCGTTATGCGTTAAACCTAAATAGATTCCACCTTAGAAACCCCATAACGATTAAAACTGTTGTTAAACACACCAAAAGATGGTCCATGAAACACTTAGGGTAACGAATTGGCTTGAAGGGAACCTGTTGGATCAGGGATAACACAATCCTATAGAAAAGTATACTAAGGTCTCTAAATTAAAAATTTGTTGGCCGGCATCATTTAAGCCAATTATACGAACTAAAAAAGGTATTCAGTAACCAAATGCAGAAAAAAATACTGAAAACTGACCAAAATAGGTTTTGAATATTTAAAATATGAAATATGCATACGGAAATTAAGAAATCAGACAATTTGGTAACACGGGAGATTGGAGGATCTATTCAGAAAAGAAGTTACCAGTTTCTTCGTTATAAAATTGAGTGTTAAAATTTAAAATGGACTTAAGAGGAATAATAAGAATAGTTTAACGTAAACAGTAAGAATATAATAAAGTTTTATAGATTTGTGAAGGTGGTTTTTAAGTATGGTAAATGATAAATAGTTTATTTCTTGTATTTTTTAGTTGGATGGCTGTCAATATATAAATAACTATGTATTTTTTATTATATATGTATGTATTGTATACTCAATATTATAGAATATATGTAGTTGGAGTAATAATTCTTTTAAAACATTTTCTTGTTTTTTTTTTTTTTTTATATAAATTATAATATAAAATAAATTGAAACAAATATAAAATAAAATTAATAATAATAAAATAATAGGAATATATTATTTAAAAAATAAAAACCAACATATTTTTCTTTTTTGTAAACATTTTAAAATATTTATGTTTTAGGAAAATATTTAATAAACTTTTTTTATTTCTTGATAAAAGAATTAAAAAAAAATGATTTGTGTATTTAGAGGGGGAAAATAACGTTTATTAACTATTGTTTAATAATATATTTATATATATTCTGTTATATTTCTTTTTTATTTCAGAGTACTTTCTGTTTAAGAATGAGTTTGTATTTTTTTTTTTTTTTTTTTTTAATTTCATACTTTATAAAGTTAAACCTAATTAATCTTATTTTTGTTCTAAATAAATTTATTTTTTTTATATTTTTTAGTCTTTAAACATTTAAGAAAAATACACTTTTTTACTAATAAAAATTATGTTTTTTTATCATTACGCTTTAATTATAATTAATTCTTACTTGCTAAATATACGAAAAAAAATAGAAAAGCATGAAATTTGATTTCCGCTTTATCTTCAGTATTTTTTATTAATTAAAATAAATCATTAAAATTATGTATGTATAAAATGAAATTGAAAATAATTATTTAAAAAAAAAATCTACAATTTTATCGGTATCCTTTGCTTTTCCCCAAATGAGTGGGAGTGTTGATTTAGCAAAATGATGCTTTTGTTTTCTTCTCCCAGCTCAAGGACGTCAAGAATGCTTGGTGCAATTGTTAGTTAGACATAGATTTAAGCTATATGTTCAGGGGATCAAGCCTTTAATATATTATTGACGTTATGTATGTATGCAAGTGTAAAATTTCTACATAATGTTTTATTCTTAAAGCTTAAATAAATTGACAATGTTTAGTTTAAGAGTAAAGTATTAAATTTTGAAATGAATAAAATGACTTAATAACAAATTCTTTTTAATCGTATCGCCCTTATTAAGAGAGTTGTATTTTTAATTTAATAAAACGTCTCAACTTTTCAACTACGACTTTGACTCTGTTAATAAGACCAACTCAACTGATTTTGCTATAATATATCGTTCAAATTAACACATACCACCCAAATTTTAACCCAGAGACCAGATTATACTTTTATATGGATTGAGATGAGTGACCAAATTTTAATTCTTTTAAATTGCGTTGAGATTTCGAAAACTTTTCAAAAGTCGAATTTATGCAAGTAAAAGATTGAAACCAAATTCCTGCTGATTACGATTTTTAATTAAAATTTTAGTGACTAAACTAAATTCATACCAGTTGAAGCTGAAGTATTTTTCGAAATGCATTTAGTATGTTTGAATTTATTTGCTTAAGGCATTACAAAATAACGCTCAGATATGAGTTTTGAGTTTAAGGATTAAATCACATTGATATCGAAAATATGACTGTGGATTCAACTGGCAAAGATTAGCAGTTGCCATAATCTTGACATGAGGAGTAATTATTTAATGATTCCATTACTTCAGTATCTTCAGCAGCTGTCTGTGACAACTAAAAGTAAATTTTCCCTCCACCCCAGTAAAATAACTTTAAAATAATCAAAAACGAAGTAGAATTTACATGAAAGTGCTAAAAAAAACATAAAATATTTTGACTTTAACACGGGCTTATAATCGGAGGAATTCTGTAAATATTCCTTCACTACAATACATAGTACTGAAAAAGAACAGCTGAAGCAATGACTTTAACACAGACTTGTCATCGACAAAAGAAGGACTTTCAAAGAACCGAAAAATAAGTCGAATTTTCTATGAAAGGGCTGAAAAAGAGCTGCAATGACATAATTACAGATATGCCATAAAGGATAATTCTTCAATAATTAACTTCAGCAAGCAAATAACTTCCAAAACAAATAAACAACTTCCAAAGAATAAAAAAAGAAGTAGAATTTACATGGAAGTGCTGAATAAGAGCATCAAATGTTTTGACTTTATTATAGACTTATCATGAGAGGTAAGTAACTCTTTAATTATTCCTTTATTTCAGTAACTTTAGCAAACGTCTACGGCAACAGAATTAACGTGTTCTATTCACCTAGCAAAAGAAGAACTTCCAAAGAAGCAAAAAAGAAGTAGATTTTATATGGAAGTGTAGCAAAAGTGCAGCAGATGCAATGAATTTAATACAGACTTGTCGTAATAGGTAATGTTTTTATAATTCCTTCACTTCAGTAACTTCAGCAATAGTCTGTCACAATAGAAGGAAAAGAAGAACCAACAAAGAAGCAAAAACTAAATAGAATTTACATAGAAGTGTTAAAAAAAGAGCATCACATGCTATAATATGAACTATAATACAAGCTTGCTTAGAAAAATTTAATTTTATGCTGTTTACTACATTCAAGGGCTTCGATTTATGTTAATCTATTGGAAGTACTCAGATTTTATGAAATTTTAACTAAAAATTTAATTAAACATATATGATTAAAGTATGTTCAAATCTACATAACTTAAAGTAATCAAATTTTAATATAATTGGATTTTCTTCTCATTATTTTTTAAATAGATTCTTAAAAAAATCCATTAATGAAAAAATATAAAATTTACACAAAAACTCAATATTAAACATAAAAAAATAAACATATAAAATAATTATATAAGTTTTTACTTTAAAACAAAAATCATACCAAAAATGTTAAAACTAATCCATAACAATTGTGAAATTTTTAAGTATGAGTACACAATGTATTTAATCCTGTAGGTATTTAGTAAAAATATGAGAATATGAATTCAAAATGTTGAATGCTAGAATATCATTGCGCTGAACTTTCACTTGATATTTTTTGAAACAATTCATAACAAATTTAGCTAATGTGAATATGTAATTCTGGCAACATTCGCGATAGTAATTTTTCATATTTTAATTATTATATTATCGAATATTTAACTAATGACATTATTTTAAGCAACCTATCTAAAACTAGATGAGTAATAGAAGTGAAAATTTATCATTAAGATATGGACACAGAAATTTTAAACTTAACTTAAAGTTTAAGAGATTTAATGAAATCAACTTTTGGTATGTGCAAGATTTCACTTTTTATGTCCGATTTAAACCCAAAAGACAGAAACGATAGACACACTAGCAACAAAATAATTGCCGCGTTATAGACCAATTTAAATAATTACATGGAATCGTAATATTTTTGAAGTTTTTTAAAGCATATTTAACTGTTTATTTGCATAATTTTACATATTTTTTCTTGAAACTTGTTGGAATTAAGATTTCAAATAATATTTTGAGAAATGTTCGAATCAAAACATAACACATTTATAAAATGTTTTGTTTTTTTACGATTCTTTAAAATTTTAATATAAAATAAATGTAATTAAGTTTTTTTCTTAAAACTTAAAACGATTTTTTTCTCTTAAAGAGAAAGAAACTAACTTGTTAAGATTTTTTTTCAATATATTTAAACATGTTCAAATTCGAAATTTAAAATAGTAAGAAGTTTGCCAACAAATGGTTTGATTACATTTTTAAGTCGCTAGTCTATCAAAATAACCGCAGATGACACAATATCGATAACTATTTGGCAACTAACGAAAGTTGCCGTTCATAATACCAAGTTTTATGTCAGTTGCATTGACTGCTGGCAACTCAACTGAAGTTTGGCTGCCATCCATAATCGACACACAAAAATTATATTTTTATGAAACCTCATGATTTAGAGATTATTTTAAAAGCTTTAAAACATTTTCGAACATAATTTTGAATGTTCGAATTCAATTTCGAATTTTCGAATATATTCCGTAAAGGTTATTTTCAGAAACTATATGGAAAATACTATTAATACAAAGACAAAGATTCAAATTTTGTTCAACATTTTTTATTTCGAAATTGAAAATAATTAAAAAATTTGGCCTCATATAAAAGTAAAATTCTAATTTTTTGAATCCTCATGATTTAGAGATTATTATAAAAGAATTGAAATTTCTTCGAACATAATTTCGAATTTTCGAACATGTTCCAAAAAGCTTATATTCAGAAATTACATGGAAAATACTATAAAATCCTAGAAATTTTTCAAATTTTATTCAACATTTTTAAGTTCGAAATTGAAAAAAGTAAGAAATTTTCCATATTTTTATAAATCCTCATGATTAAAGGTTTATTGTAAAAGTTTCGAACATTTTTTCGAACATAACTTAGAAAGTTCGAATTTTCGAACATACCTCCAAAATCAAATATTCTGAAGCTTAAAAATTGGAATGCTTAAAAATTTCGAAATTATTTAAACAAATTTTAAGTTCAAAATTGAAAAATATGATAAATTGTCCACAAATAAAAGAGAAATCTACTTATTGTGAATCCTTAAAGATTATATTATAAAAGAGTTAACATTTTTCGTACATTACTTCAGATATTTACGTATACTCATAGGAGGGCATTTTGCTTTTGTGTCTTTGCCAAAATTCAACTCAAACTCTCTCATGAGTGATAAATAGAAGTTTCAATTAAGTGCAGAATAATCGATCGAATACAGTTACGAAACTGAAAACCCCACGACTGCGTTGTAAAAATGACCGGTATTATTATATTTCTAGTTTCTTTCTAGTCTTCGTGCTTTTGTTTCTCTGTCTTTGGATATTCACTCTTTGAAGGGAACCACTATAGACCTTATGGTCTCCGAGTGGATGTGCACTCGTTTCATCCTCCCTCCACTTTTCTTTTGGATATTATTTTGAATATAAACAAATTTTCATTTTCAGTTTCAGCTTAACTTTTGAAAAACTTAGATCAAGCTGTTTTGAAAGGGAAAATTGAAAAAAGTTGCTCACTTCCAGTCATCTAGAAGTCTCTTTTGCGAGTCTGCAAGAGGTCAGGGTTTCCCGATCGGTTAAAAGAATTAGTACACATCCGCAATCTTGCGTAAAAGATTCAAACGAAAGACTTCCGCAATAGAAAATGTTTGCAGTTTATATCTCTTCTTTGAGAAACATTCTTTAAACGTTTCATTTATGTTGGATTTATTTCGTTTCGTTCAAATTTCACTTTAGAAAAACATACATACGTATGTATTTTGAACAGTTTTGATAGAGAAGATCTACTTATTTATTTCACTTTACGTTTGTTGCTTTTCTCTAAGACAATCATTTACGCATGAAATTTTTTGAAGCATTCTTCAAATTAATGTTTGGTTTTTAAATCGTTTAAATTTCACTTCACTTGGGGGGATTACCATTTTCGGTTGCAGCTAAACTTTAGAAAAACTTATTGATTGAGCAGTTTTGAAAGAGAAGTTTGTTAAACAAATTGCAAGGTTTAAGCAAATCAAAAAGAAACTATCAAAAAAAAAGGTTCTTAATAAATAAAATCTTATGTTTATGAAAAATATAAAACAAAGAAATGGTAAAAAATTTGCCTAATAAATCTGGTACTTCAACAAAAAAAAAACTAACTAAAACAAGCAAAAGTATTTGCTAAAGAGTGAACAAGTTTAATTTCAAAAGTTTTTGAATGTAAAATATGTTATTAGTTTTAAAATATTGCAATTTAACAGTACTAAATATGCTTTAAATAATTGACCCAGTTTTCATAAAAAAAAATATTTTATATCTACCAATTAAACAATAGCCGGAATTTGCCAGAATGATTTTTTAATTTTGGAGTTCCGTAATTTGTTTTGGAATTTTTTTTTTCAACAAATTTTTATATAATCTTTTTATTTATACTTAATATACAGCAAATAATAAAAATCAAATTTTGGAAATATTTTTGTTATAAAAAGTATAGATGAAAATATGACATTAACATAAGCCACACAATTCTAAAAAAAAAGTTTTAAATAAAATAATTTGTTTGCTTTTTTATACAAATATAATTTCAATTTTGAAATTACTATTAATTAAAGTACTAATTAAAATATATAAATAAAACGTTATAATGTCAATAATTTTTTAAGGATTTGTTCTAATAGCTGTTCAAAAAACAAAATAAACAAAAATCCCTATTACTACTGCAATATATATTTGAACTTCTACTTAATAAAAATTTCAATAAACAGACAGAGCTATACAAACTAATAAGGGGTGTTTGGAGGGGCAAGAAAAATAGTTGCAGCAGTTTTTAATATTGTACAAAAATATTGTTAATTCAGTTATGGCCTTTAAAATTGACTTGTATGTTTGTTTTATAGCCACATTAGGTTATTGTTGTTTTTTAAAAGTTCTATACTTTATTATAAAAAAATTTACAATTTTTTTGTATACAAAAAAATAGGAAAACATTTTGCCAAAATTAAAAAAAATAATAATGAAAAACTAATAATAAATTAAAATGTGTATATGTAAAGAAGTTTTTGAAATTATGTTTTTATCATAAGAAATTTAAAATTCTTTTAATGAAACTATAATAGGAAAAACAAAAACATTGTCAATAAATTTACCTTAATAAACACAGTTGTTTCTAATTATTTTATATGTATGTATATAATTTTTTTTTGTTTTTTTTCTGTTTTTTGATTTTTTGTTTTCTTGTTAAAATTACAACACCTTACGCTTAAACCCAGTTTAAACCTAACAACAATTATTTATATATATAATATTATATAGTCTTACGTCTTCTGATCGTTGAACACGACTTTTTTGTTTGTTTGTTTTTTGCTTTGTTTAATTTTTAAATGAATGAAACTCACTACTATTCTCGTTTTATGCTTCATTTTGCTCCCGCTGTCGCTGTAGCAGCCATGGACGTCGCTGACGATGACGCCACAACTGCTGAGGCTGTTACCGCTGAAATTGATTGCACAGCACTGCTGTCGTGTGTTTTCTGTTGTTGGCTGTGTGCGTTGGTTATCGTTGAGTCAGACGCACTATTATTACCAGCTAGTTGCTGTTGTGGTGGCTGTTGTTGTTGATTGGCAGGTGTAGTGGCAGCTGTTGGTGTCCCCGCGCCCGCTCCCGTGGCCGCTTGTGAATAGTCTAATTTGTAAATGGCGCTACGCGTTACATCCTCCATAGAGGCCTCCTGACATTCACGGCCACTGTGAGTTTGCGAGCCACAATTGTAGCAGGACAACGGTTTGTTGGCCAAACCCACCGTCGTTAGCGATGTGTAGGGAGAAGCAATGACTGTCGCTGCCGGTGTGCTCTGCTGCAGTTGCTGTGGTGGCGGTGGTACTTGTTGTGGTGTTGGCGGTTGACTTACAGCCTGTGTACTAACAACAGCTGCTCCACTGTTGGTCGTTCTCAGCGCTACGGGGGGAGCTCCGGGCGGTGCTGCACCCGATAGAAATGTTATGCCGCCGGCCGGATGATAAGCTGGATACAAGAGCTCACCACCATTGGGCGGCAACTGAAAACCCGGCAGACGGAAAGTGTTGTGTGGTGGTGGAGCCATTCCGGGATTATGTGTCATTAGGGGTGGTCTGGCTGAGGTGGCGGCTAAATGTTGGGCAGCAGCTGCTGCTGCGGCGGCATGATAAGGATACGTTGCATTGTATTGTTGCTGGTGAGGTTGTAGTATCACCGAGTTTGTTGAAATGACATTTCCCAATGTAGCACCGCCAGCACTGGGGGAACTAATGAGTACGGTATTGTTGCCCACCATATTGTTATTGCTCGAGACCACATTGGCTGGACTGCCAGCGGCGTTATTATTGGTCAATGAAGTTTGCATGACATTTGTGGAGCCACCACCACCCATTAACATTTCATTAGCATAAATGGCTTGTTGATTTGACGGCTGTTGCTGTTGCTGTTGCTGCTGCTGGGGCTGAGCATAAATAAGCGTGCTAGTGGTCATTACATTGTTGCCACCGCCTCCTCCTCCACCTGCCGCATTTGAAGACAGCAATTTGTCGGAGCGGCCATTCAAACGGGTTAGACCCAATTGTTTGTTATAGCTCAGTTGGGAAGGCTGGTGATGTTTTTGTGTTGGCTGCTGTTGCTGTTGTGTCTGTTGGATATCACCACTGCTGGCCGACATTCTCATGGCGGAATTTGTCATATTATTCATCATTAGAGTGGGAGTTTCGGGTGGTGATATTTCCCCAGAAGAGCCAATCGATGAACCAGAATCACTGCCAGTACTTTTATTTGAATTCATGCTCATCATAGTACCGCCACTACCATCCATACTATGGTGTCCAGATGAAGACATATCGGATGATGACATTGACATATTTTGCATGGCAAATGAGAGGCCGGTATTAACGGCAAATGAACCTTGATAATGTTGTTGATTAACTGGCGACTGCTGTTGTTGCTGCTGCTGCTGTTGATGTGGTGGTATATAGGTACCGGACTTTATCCGTGGGTGATTACCAGATCTTGTATAGCCATTGCGTATTAAATTTTGTAATTGATTTCCACTGCCATCGTTATTCATAACCACCTTTAAGAAAATCCCATAGAAAAATAAAAAATAAACTCATTTAAAGCTTTTTCAAACTTACCTCTTGTATTTGTTTCATATTCTGTGGCATTATCAACTCATTAGCCATCATGGGTGGTGGTGGCGTTGTTTCAGCCGATGGACGTCTTATATTCTTTAACGATGTCTGTCCAATTCTTTGCATATTACGGACTTGTGTATTATTCTGTTGCTGCTGCTGTGTTGTCTGCATTCCACTGTCACATGACGATGTACGATTTGGACTTGTTGCCCGACTACTAGCCGGTGACGATTGTTGACTTAACATCGGCGAGGAGGCCTGTGGTGGATGATCCATCATTTGTTGTTGATTGCCTGCTGTTTGTGGTGGTGGCTGATGATATTGACGCATTGCCCACGAGGCAGCATTGGGATGTGTTAGTATGGCGGCGGCGGCATTGCTGGTATCTGGAATGGTGATGTTTGAGGAAATCATGTGTGGTATTCCATCGACAGTTGTTATTTGATGTTGTAGGGATTGCCCATCAGCAGTGGGTATTAACTGTAAAAAGAGAAAATAAATTAATTATCAAATTGAAATGGTCCAATTCTATTAAAAATAGTAGTTTAAAAATTGTTTAAATTTAAAAAATCTACGAATATAGAAGAAACATTTTCTTTAAAAAATATTTTTTTTATATTTATACATATCGAAAACTATTGAAATCTTTTGCATACGTAAGAATTAATGTATTTTTTCAGTTAAACGATCATATTGGCAAACTCTACGCAGTACAGCAAGGGATGAAAACTAGTTAACAATTTTTTTGGTTGCATATATAAAGTTGTATTTAAAAAGCCTGTTTTGTTTATGTTAACATGTCTCAAGTCCGTTTACATTTTTTTTTTTTTAATATGCATGACAAAATCTAACCTTGCATTTATCCTTGAATAATTGCTATTTATAGATCGATCGTATGAATAAACAAGTAAGAGTGTTATATTCGGCTATGCCGAATCTTATATACCCACCATCAAACCTCGTTTTACTTGTATTTTTAGGCCAGTTATAAGCGTTAAAGTAATTTTCTGAAGGGGACCTTATATAGGGGGGTAGGGTCAATTATGGGTCGATCCTCATAAAATTTGGTAGACAGAATTTGGTTCATATTAAATTTATTTGTGTCGAATTTCATCGCTACACTCTTATTTTTAAGCCATTAATTAGCGTTGCAGTCATTCTCTGAAAGGACCTTATATGGGGGGTAGGGTCAATCATGGACCGATCCTCATAAAATTTTTTAGATAGATTTTGACTCGTATGAAACTTACTTATGTCGAATTTCATCTATATACTAGTATTTTTAAGTCAGTAATGGGCGTTAAAGTCATTTTCTGAAGGGGACCTTATATGGGGGGTAGGGTCAATTATGGACCGATCCTCATAAAATTTTGCATAGTGATTTTGGATCATAAGAAACTTTTTTATGTCGAATTTCATCGCTTTATTCGTATTTTTAAACAAGTTATGACTGTTAAAGCTGCTTTTCGAGGGGCCACTTGTATGGGGCTATCAGAAAACGTGGACCGATATTGCCCATTTTCAATACCAAACAAACCTTACATATAAGAAATATTTATGTGAAATTTCAACCCTCTAGCTCTTTCCATTCGGACTCTATCGTGCTTTCAACAGACAGACTGACAGACAGACAGACAGACAGACGGACGGACAGATGGACAGACATGGCTAGATCGTCTTAGAATTTAATGAGGACCCAGAATATATATACTTTTGTGGGTCTATGACCAATATTTCGATGTGTTACAAACGGAATGACAAAACCAATATACCCCCCATCTTTTTTGATGGTGGGTATAAAAAGTATTAAAGTATAGTAGGACCTTGATTATCCGTCATTCGATTATTCGCCAACATCAATTATCCGGGATGGAAAAATATTTTTTTTGCATCGACTTAATTTTATTTTGGATTGACTTAAATTTTTGTGCATCGTTTAACCGTGACTACCTCTATTATCCGTGATTATAAACAGAATTCTATTATTTTTTAACAACTATGCACAATTAGAAAAACATTACATGATTATTTTTAGAAGCTACATAACATGAAATCCTTATCTACTGTTTACCGTTTTCTGACAAATTATTTTTTTATATTTTTGAAACATGTACGAATATAAAATCATTGAATTATTTAGTTTTTATAAAAATATGTTCATATTAATTTACTATTAATAAAAATATCTTTTAAAAAATTAGCCAAAATTGACACTCAATTAACCGGGAAAATCGATTATACAGAACGCTTCCGGTCCCGACCATCATGGAAAATCGAGGTCGCACTGTATTAAAAGCTGATATATTTTGGAGAAGAGTTTAAAATTTATGAAATTTTTAAGTTCGAAAAAATAATCTCAATATTCTGAATCTGGACATCATTTTAAAAGTTGTAAATATAACTTCGAATTTTCGAACATATAACAAAAATTTGGAAAATATTTTAAAATTATTTACAATTTTTAATTTTTTATTATTTTCTAAAATATTTATTTAGAAATTGGAAAAATGTATAAAATTAGACTCAAATAAATGTAAAATGCTATCTTTATCAATCTTCTGTATTTGGACATCATTTTAAAAGCTGTAAAATATTTTCGAATATAATTTCGAACTTTCGAACACATCACAAAATGCTTGTATTCAGTTACTACATTGAAAATATGAAAAAATTTCGAAAATTTTTAAATTATTTTAAAAAAATGTAAGTTCGAAATGAGAAATATACAGTGGTCGACAAAACAAACAAAACATTGGAAACTTTTGAACTGTTACAGAAAGGAAGACTATTACTAAAAAAATATGCAAAATAACTGTGTAAAAAGCATCGTGATTTACTGTTTTTTTTTTTTTTTTTTTTTGAGTTTTTTAGCAAAATTAATTTTTTATATGAATAAGTTTAATGAATGAGAATCATGAGAAAGATACAGTGAAAACTCAACATATGGGTTGAAAACCTCGTAAAACTGCTCTAATACAGGATTATTTAATGACAATAGCATTCAAAAAATTCCAAAAAATTACTCCTCTGGGGTAGTTATTAATATAAAGTTCGAAATTAGTACTCGTATGGTCAGTCACATGGAAAATAAGACTGGTCTTGGTTGCAGTCGTCCTGTAAGAAAATCTCTTCGTTTTAGAAAGAATCGTTTTACTCGTCTACTCTTTGCCAATGACAAGATAAACTGGTCGAATCAATATGAAATAATGAACTTCTTTTTGACGTGTCCAAATTCAGTTTTAGAGGACATTTGTAAGGTGGCCAAAGGGGACAAAGGGGTACTGGACCAGTAGAATATTAAGTTCAGCGGTGGCAAAATTATAGTATAGAACTGTTCTTCAGGGAAAGGTATTGGTCGAATTCAATTATAAAAAATACTATGTATTGTATAAGGTAGAGATCCATTAAAAAAACATAAAGTATTCCTCCGCTGTGGAAACTAGGTCCGTAGTTTTGAGATTTAAAAACGACAGTGAACCTAAAAGACAACTTTTGAGTTGCAATTGAGTGTTTAGACTCGAAAGTTATATCTGTATTAAAGTGGCCTGCTTATTCACTATATCTCAACCCCATAGAAAATCTATGGGAAACAGTAGTTCGAAGATATGGACTTACAAATCGTCCTTCTAGATGTAATTGGAAGGCCGATTTTTAGGATGCGATTATAAGGGAATAGCTAAATTTTTCGAATGAAATTTTTGATTCAATAATTGTTTCAATGCATTGCCGATACAAAGTAAAGTATACCCAACCATATTCTGAGTTACTGACAAGTTCTGACCGTTTTTGTTACGATAATACCAAAGTTTCCATTGTTTTGTCAGTAACAGAAAACCAAATACTTTATTCTTTTTTTATTTTTTCAAAATTTAATTTAAATTTAATTATTTTCATAGATTTTTATTAATTTGAGTAAATAAGGATATATACAAAAGAAATTCTAAAAAAAATTTAAATTTTTAATAAAGTTTTGGGTTTTGAGTCCATTTTTGAAAATTTAGAAAAAGTTTCCATTGTTTTGTCGCCCACTGTATGTATATGAAATTGGGCACAAATAAATGTAAATTTTTCTAGCACAACTTTATCATAAACATATTATGATAGGTACTAATATGAAAATATTTAATAATTTAAAATTATTATCAAAAATGTAACCTTCGTAATTGGAAAATGTTTAAAATTGCACTCAAATAAAATGTAAAATGAATTTTTTATGAATCCTCAAGTTTTGGATATAATTTTAAAAGCTGTAAACAATTTTCAAAATAACTTAGAAATTTAACTAGTAATCGTCATGATCTATAGATTATTTTTGGATTTCTTTATAGAGAATAAAAAATATTTTATTTTATAGCGTTCAAGCAGTATTTTGAACTAGGCCAAAAACATCTTTCTATGTGTAAGGCTTCATAACATATGCTACTCAATTTTTCTGCTTTTGGATAAATCCTGCACAAAATTGGACTTTTGGAAGCAAATAATACTTTCATATATACACTTTAATATTCAGCAAGTGATTTAGTTACTAAAGATAAAAATCGCATTGAAAAGAAACGCCGTCTGTTGTTCATTTTTTAATTATACACCCAATAGATTTAGGTTTAGACGATTCAAAGTCAGAGAAACAAAACACTACAACAAGACAAGAATGAAGACGATAGGTAAAGGGATAAATGAGTGGAAACAGGTCTATTTCCCAAGGGAATACAACCTAGAAGATTTACTAAGTCATTGCCCTAAACTAAGAATAAATGAAAGAGAAAATATATATAGCTCAGTCAACGAAGTGACTAATTTCCATGACAAAACTTAGTAGAGTGCGAGGGTTACGTCCCGCAATTTACCCCAGTTCGCCATGGAACCTATTCCCTAGCTATTTCAGCCTGAGATCCTGTATCATAGGACAGTGGCAAATTATATGCTCGATCGTCTCTACTTCCTCCTCGTCTTCGCACAACCTGCATTATCTCATTTACTGTCCAAGGTCCTAAATGATCAATGCCCCGTTAGACTGCGTATATACAATCCTATTCCAGGACTGGTTAATGACATCACGAATATCAATCTATTATAGAAACAAATGGGTGGTTTTACTATCACAACATATACATATATAATGTAATAAGCTAAGCGCTACTGCCTTGATCTTTATTTATAATTCATTAATCTAATTAGAAAATATTTACGTTTCCCAATATTTAAAATTTACAAAAATCTTAAAATAAAATGGGATGACATAAAGTTATCGGACTATTTTCCATGCGAAATACTTTTCAATATTCCCTTTTTTTTAAAGAAAAACAATATAAAGAGAACTCAAAAATAATAGAGAATGATAATAAATTGCTCTTAAACTTAATTTAGGCATATATGTACATATATCAATTATGAAACTATACAATAAGATCTGGAAATCGAAACAGGTGTTTTTCTTGAAAATACAAATAAACGAAAATATGTATATGTACATCGAATGTAGAGCAAAAAGATTGTGATACCCATAAAAATATTGTTTTATTCGCAAAAAAATTGATCTAATAATCTAACAATAGCTGATCCCTTTTATTGTACTATTTTCATTGATAGTTTCTTAAATTATCTTCCTTTTGTTTGATAGAAAAAATGTTAACATTTCAAAAAAAAGTCCTTAAACTGCTCATGTGCTGGTCCACATGAACGGTCATTATGACATTTAAAAAGTATTAAAATAACGATTTTTTCATATTACCTTTGCTAAATGACTCTGTGGATAGTTTAAGGGTATGGTACCCTGTGGCAACATTTGCATGGGTGTTGGAGCCAACAACTGATGATGTTGGCCACTGGGATGCATGGCAGCATGCAGAGCATGTTGTTGGATAAAATCCTGTTGGGACGGTGGTGCAACATGTTGTTGCATCTGTTGTTGAGTCATATGCAGCGTCTGTTCCAAATGACCACTCTGATGTGTCGAAGTATGTGAATGTGGCGGCGGTGAGGCCGTTGTCGAAGGGCTATCGGCCACCAGTTTATTCTCTTTAATTTTTTCGAAAATCTTCATAAACTTTAAATGTTGCTCAAATTCGAAAACTGGATGATTGGCAGCCATAGTATAAACAAGCAGCAGTTCCTTCAAAGTGTCAATATCAGTCATGGTGGAGAAATCAAGTTCACCCCATGATTCAAGCGTACGGAATATTTCCGTAACATTGGTACGATTACAGGCTCGTATTAAAGCCAAATACAAGGCCATTTTTCGCCGCACCTTAATATCTGTTGGTTCACCTTTCTGGCATGCAATCATGTCAGTAGCCAGATCTTGCGGATTATTAGCTCTCAGCTCCATGCCACGCAATTCCTGCGAGTCACGACGTCCCAACTCCTCCAGACACGTGCCCAAGAAGCGCAACTCGAACGGTAGACACATATTGAGTAGAGTACACATGGTGTCGATTCTCTTATAGCTCTCTAGGGCTTTAAACCACATTATCACATCGCTTTTGCTAATCATCGCTATAGTTGGACACAACACTGCAACCGGGTGTTAAGGTTTTGCAAAAAAAAACAAAAAAAGCAAATTACAACAATAAAAGAATTCAACGACAAATGGTAACTTCTTTTCCACGAATGAAACGACGAATACAATAGTTTAATAAAAGTTTAGTAGTGGTGTTGGTTTTTGTTATATTCCTGGGCTTGGATTTGGTTTGTTTTGACCAATGCCGCATCACTGTGACGCACTATTACGCCTTATGTTGCAAATGACCGTTGGCGTCAAAGTGACAACGGCGGAGGCGTTACGTGTACTTCTTACTTCTTTCTGTTACTTTCAATTCAGCCCCGTTTGTTTTTTTTTTTTTTTCTTTTTCACATTAAAAACCAACCTAAAAAGTTGGTTTGATATTTAAAATTTTTCATATAAATTATTTTTTATATTCTCAAATCTTGTAAACAGTCACTATATAAACAGGTTGATAACCACATTGGCCTTTTTTTGTATTTTTCTTTCGATACCGTATCGTGTAATATAGAGGTTTTCACACAAAAAAAATAAAAAATAAAATAATCACAAAAAGTCGTACGAAGAGCAATAAGAGAAAAAGGAAAAAATTGCTACTCGCCACTCGTGTTTACTCGTTGTTATGTATAGTTCTGCTCTGCTCAGCTGCTGTCTATGCTGCGGCAGCGGTCTATGTTATTTGTTGTATTTGCCTTTGTGCTGTCACTGACTTCTTTTTTATGGTTGATCCAAAACTTGTGTGTTCGTTTATACTTCTTTTTCTACTTATTTTTTTCTTTTTGCAATTTTTTTTCTCGTTGAATTTTTTCCTTTGCTGTGTGTGTGGTATGCGGTTTTAATTTCTTGTTTATTACAGTTTTAGATTTGCAGAAAACTTTGTCTATTCGATTTTCATTAACTTTTTAATGCGTTCTTTTTGTTCAAATGATTTTTTTGAAGCTGCACTTTTTTCTCTATTAAATTAATTTGTTCCGTCGTGAAAATCGTAAAAATTTATTTCACTCGACATTCGCCAGTTAGATGATGATGTTGCCACTGTTTTTTCCTATTTACAATGATGATGATGTTCCCACTCTTTCAGTTTATTTTAAACAAGTGGCTCACCAAGCGGCATGATAGGCCATCAACATTTTTTTATATGATGTTTTTCATCAGTTTGGTTGCATGTTCTTCAAACCAATTCCAACTTATATGAAATACACATGTTTGTGTGTCCTTCAAACCACTCTTGATATAAACAGCCAGAGGTTTGTAAAACGAATTTATTAAGGTGACTGCAGGGTCAAACTCGTCAATTTTTTTTGTATGGAGTTTTGACAACATGTCTCATTTTTTACATGTGTGATTTGACATATCACCGTTCGAAGAATGGTAACTGGCAACACCTAGTAGTTGTCAATTGTAAGATGTTGCCACAAACAAACTATATTGCACATTTTTGTCCAGAGATTATAAACAGGGTTGTATCTAAATACAACCTTGAAGGTTAAATGTGAGAGATATTTTTAATACATATTTTAATAATAAGGTATATATTTTTTTTTGATAATTGATAGCCATTTTAGTTGTACGCTCAGAGGCGTAGTATTATTTGCCTGCACTCTTTTAATATCAGATTTAAGGAACCTCAGTGCAATTTTTTGCATATAAAATGGTAACCCCAAAATTTTATATGCAGAACAAAGGAAAGAGAAACCAATATTTGATTTGATCCCTCATCATTAAGGCAGATTAGGGAACAAATCAAAATTACCTGCACTGATTTTATGCGAACATTAATTTTTTATATTAACTTTTTTTGGTAAACTGTCTTTGTCGGGAGCAAATGAGGTATATCTAATACTGGATTCCCCGAAATTAATTTCACGCCAACTTTTAAATTAATTTAAAAGTTGGCGTTTCAGATTATAAATATATACATATATTAGTGACTTTGATTTAAACCTCAATCACTATTTTTATTAATATTGTTTTTGCTCTTATTCCTTTTTTAAATTTTCCATTTTCAATAATGATAAAAAATAAATAAATTTGGCAAACAAAAGAAAATTTTCATACATCGTATATAGCTCCCTTTTTATACAACCCTGCATCAATATCTTTTCTAACCACAAACTTTAGTTATCGTTTCTTGTACATCTTTAGTAAAAAAATATTTTGTTCCATATCACTTCGTGCAATAATCAATTGTGTTCAAAAAGTGCAAGTGATTACATCGTTTTTTGACAAAACAGCCAAATATAAAACAAATTAAGTAAAAATGACAGCTGGAGAAGTAATTGTGGATATTTCTGGTGATGGTGGTGTCAAAAAGGAAATTCTTAAAGAAGGCACCGGTACTGAGACTCCAGGCAATGGTTGTAAAGTGTCTCTCCATTATACCGGCAAATTGACCGATGGTACAATATTTGATTCCAGCGTTGATCGTGGACAACCATTTGAATTTAATTTGGGCAAAGGTGTGTTTTAAAACGAAAGTATTTTTCTCTACTAACAATTTCATTTCATTCTAACAATTTCATTTTTCTAGGTAGTGTTATAAAGGCCTTTGATTTAGGGGTGGCTACTATGAAATTAGGTGAAAAATGTAATTTAATTTGTGCCCCCAATTATGCTTATGGCGAAGCGGGTAGTCCACCCAGTATACCACCAAATTCAACATTAATATTTGAGGTAATTACTGAAGATAATGGTTGTTGATTTAAGCTTATTGAATTTATTTTCCTCTTTTTCCAAAAGCTCGAAATGTTGGGTTGGATGGGCGAAGATATTAGTCCTAATAGTGATGGCAGCATTGAACGTTTTATTGTGGAAAGTAGCGAGAAAAAACGTACACCAAATGAAGGTGCATTTGTTAAAGGTAAGAGTATTTTTCATTCATTAAATATTGGTTGAAGTTAGCCAAAAATTTTAGCATTTGTTTTGGTTTTGTTTTATCATGCGGTTTTTTGTATTTTTAATTAATTTTCTGTGGTTGTTTTTTATTTTGTTTGTGTTGGTAACGAGTATTCTAGAAAGTGATGTTTACTGTTAGTGATGATAAGTATGTGTTTATGTGAGGTTAGTGTTATCGATAGCATAATTGTGACATGGTATAGTTCCCACATAAACAAATTATAGCTGTACATATTTTGACAGTATATATTTTTTTAAAGCTGAGCTTAAATTTAATTTTTGGATATGATAGAAGATCAGAAAAGCATTTTTACTTTTATAACGGATATTAAAAATTATTATAAATAATAAGTTCTATAAATATTCTACGTATTTATATAAAACTAGCTATACATACAACATACATATGTGAAGGACATTCTAACTTGATATTATCTTTAGTCAAGAATATTAAGACCATTATTTGGAATAACGTCCTAGAAGAATACTAGGATCTGTTCGGAAATGCATCACAGAAATTGTGATGCGAAAAAGCTGCTAAACTTGCATCATAATTTTAATTCGTTTCATGGAATTTATATTCATTTACACGTTTTTAAACGAAAGCAAAAATCTATGCATAACATGATCAGTTTATTTGTATCAGCATCGCAAACTATTCATCAATTGCAGTGCAGTGCATTTCCGAACAGTACTTTTATTTGGAATATTTTAATGTGTTACTATATACAAAGATTCTTTGTGTTCTGTAATAACTAGACTAGATTATCAACAAACTATGAATGATTTTCTTTTCATTTAGCCCATATTACCGGTAAATATGAAGAGAAAGTTTTCGAAGACCGCGATGTCGAATTTGATTTGGGCGAAGGTAGTGACATTGGTCTCATAGAGGGTGTTGAAAAAGCCATAGAAAAAATGGCTGTTGGTGAAGTTTCCAGGTAAGATATGCGATAATTCTATTTTGCATAACAATTTTAATCGAAAATATCAATTCATTTCAAATAGATTTAAAATTAAGTCAAAATATGCCTTTGGTACCAAGGGTAATGAACAATTTAATATACCACCAAATGCCAACGTAGAATATACAATTAAACTAAATGATTGTGAAAGAGTCGTAGACGATTGGAAATATACGAAAGAAGAACGTTTTGAACATGCCAAGATTTATAAAGAAAAGGGTACCAAATATTTCAAGAAGGAAAACTATCCATTGGCCATTAAAATGTACAAGAAATCGGTGAATATTTTAAATGATGAAAATAGTAAGTTTTGGAAATTAAATGTTAAAACAAATATAATAATATAAATTTAACTTATAATAGATGATGAGGAAAGTAACAAATTAAGAGTAGCAGCCTATAGTAATCAGGCTTTGTGCTATCAAAAGACTAATGAACAATTTGAAGGCAAACATGCGGTAAGTTTTACTTTAATGTGCAATAATTTTATAAAAAGTTGTGTATATTTTGCAAACATTTACTTAACTAGTGTGACGAAGCTTTAAAATTGGAACCCAACAATATAAAGGCTCTCTACCGTCGCGGTCAATGTAATTTGGCTACAAATGAATACAAAGATGCTTTAGTAGACTTCCAAAAGGTCTTGGAATTGGAACCCGCAAATAAGGCTGCTCAAAATCAAATACAAATATGCAAACATAAAATTAAAGAAGCCAATGACAAGGAAAAGAAAATATATGCCAATATGTTCACCAAATTGGCAGCTGCCGATAAAGAGGTATAAAATCGTATTTGTGATGTAGCTACGTTTTTTAGTTAAAAAAAAAAAAAACATTAGTTAAAATTATTTTATCATTTAGTTTGGAATTTATTTAATAAATTATTGAAATTAAAAGAAACTACGCTGGTGATTATTATTTTCGTTTTTCTGCTTTTATAAATATTTCAGCAGGACATACCCGCCGAAACTGATGTTCTTTCCAAATGTGGCGAATGGACTGATGAGGATACAAAACGCGAAGTTGATCGTGCATTTGAACGTGATAACAATATTGTTATGATTTAAATATTTAGGTATACAAATTTATTTTCAAGTGTAATACCATTATAATTACTTACATTATTGGGATTCCATTTGAAACTTCTTAATGGTATAATTTAGTTTTTAAACATCAACATTTGATTATTTTTTATTTCAATATGAATTATTGCAATGTAGTATAAAAAAATAAAACTAATATTACATAATTTAAAAAATACTCCTTTGAATTGATATTTATTTATTTAGTTAATTTTTAAAGCTTCAAATTCTGCTATAGTTTCATTTTCTTTGATTTTTAACAATTTAAATTGTGGTATAACTTCTTGATGCCTCAACCACAATGGACTGGTTAACATTTGTGATTTTATATATTCGGAGGCCTTAAAGCACTGGGTACTGCAAAATTTTTTACGATCGGTTATATCATACACCTTATTAGTTGTTGTGGAAATTTGATATTGTTTAGTGGGTACACTGAAAAAAAAAATATTAGAATTTCAGAAGTTTATTTATAGAGAATTTTTTTATATTATCGTTTTTTTTTCTGAAAATTTGTCGTTTTATAGAAAATTTTTAATATTCTCTTTTTTTTATAGAAAATTTTTAATATTCTCTTTTTTTATAGAAAATTTTTAATTTTTAGAAATATTCAATAAAAATTTTAAATTTTTAAATAATTTTTTATAAATTTTCGATTTTTAACTAGTGTTTATAAAAAACCGACTTTTGGAAAAACCGGTTTTTCGGTTAACCGAAAATTGACCATTTCTAGAAAACCGGTTTGTCGGTTAACCGAGTATAAAAAAACCGGTTAAACCGGTTAACCGAAATGTTTGGAAATCTTTAAAATATTATAATATTTAGTTGAAAAAGTCATTATTATGAATTACTTAATAAGATATTTGCACTTTTTAGTATAGATATGCACATTAATATATCATAAGAAAACAAACTTATATAGATCTGAAGATATTATTGATTCGTTAGGTATATGGAAGTTGCCATAGGAGGGATAAATTGACCTTTGAATATATAATCCATCTATATCAATAGCAAAAATTATGTCCAGAACTATCAAGGCTCGCGACGATTTATCGGGAACGGAAGTAGACGACGACTGTCTCGACATAGACAGTGACCTCCCTTCGCTCGCTACGCCTGTGGTTGTTCAAATTACTGTGAATGACTCTTAGGAATATTGACAGGTGTCATTCTGACTTCCTGTCAATCAACCTAAGCGCCATTACAGTTTGTGAAAAACCCCAGCAGCATAAGTTCTCGGACGGCAACAACAATCCTTATGTTTCGATAAATAAAGTCCGTTTTGAGAACGTTTGTGAAACTTCTCGATTTTTATTATACTCACGCAGTAAACAAGTAAGTGCATCCTGAATTTTACCATCAATGTTATTTATCCGTCTTAATAAATAACAAATTTCTTCATATAATGGTTGGAATTTGTTTAAATAGTTAATTTTTTATTGGTTTAAATGCCAACTTTTTACTAATTTCCTGATTATCTGAAATTGTAAATCTCCATTTTATATACATAACATTTGTTTAACAATCTTAGGTCTGTTTTCATATGCACAAACGGAAATAATGTTTAGAATTATCTATCCAAAATGTTTAAAAACCACAATAAAAAATCAGAGAAAACATACAATTTTGTACCAAAAATTTGTTTTTTTTTGGAACCGGTTAACCGAGACTTAAAACCCGGATAACCCGGTTAACCGAAAACCAATGTTTTAAAAAAACCGGTTTGCGAAAAACCGAAATATGCAATAAAAACCGGTTTTTCGGTTATCCGGTTAACCGGTTTATAAACCCTATTTTTAACTAATTCTTATACAAATTTCGACAATTTTATAAAAAGAAATGTTCGATAAATTTCTACTTACAAATAGTAGAAAATTTTCATAGGTACATGTTCGATTGTTAGAAAATAATGTTGAATAGATTCTGGTAAAGCTCTATAGTCGAAACAAAATGTCGACTTTTTTTATTTTCTAATATTTGTTAAAGATATGTTTTTAGAAATATTGCAATAAAAAACAAAAATATTATTTTTTAATATTAAGATTTTATACTGACGTTATTATGTATTTACGTTTGTAACAAAAAGTATATGGATGTTCTATGTCCGTCCCTGCCGACAGTCGATTGTTCATAAGTCGATTTTTAGAACCTTAATAATAGATTTTAAAAAATATTTTGAATCGAAAGTTTCGATATGTTCTTGATTTATAAACAGTTTCTTTATATAAATTTACACTTACTTTGCCACAATAACACCACACAAAGGATATGAGCAAAACTGTAGAATATGTCTTTCATCGACTACATCTTCATAGTGACACTGATTAATGTCTTTCAACTAAAATTACAAAATGTTTACAAATTAAAAATAAAATAATTACTTTTACAACAAAACAAACTTACAGAAGCGCACCTTTAATAAGAAATCCTCTTCCGCTATATGACGTTCCAACAGGGATTCCACGATGGCCTGGGCACGAGCATTGCACTCTTTTTTCTTGCGTATAGCTTCAATTAATTGTTCTTTACTAAATATAAACAAAGTCAATAAGATTAATAAGTTTTTACGATTTAAACAAAACTAAACTGACCTTAATTGTTTAGTTTTTGATTTAGTATTGGTTTTGTTATTCATTTTTTACTGCTTTTCAATGGCAAATTGCAAAAATAAATGAAATACGAAATTCAGAGATGCAAGTAGAGCCCTGCGCCGACAAATATTACGGCGGGGGAGGCGGCTTAAAATCGACCGTAAGCCGGCTAAGTTTTCAAATACGTTTAATTTTTTAAATTTTCAACAATTTTAAATAAAAACGGATTCCGAGAGATAAAAAAGTTGGATTTTGGAAGCAAATATATTGTTTATAACAACAAAACAGAGCAAGCACAAAAGTTGTATGAGAAATTATGCAGGGACTTAAAAAAATAAAAAAATGTACAAAATTTATTTTTTTTTTAATTTGATAAAGAGTGTGTGCCAATCGGTAACAATTTACTTGAAAATGTAAATTTTTGATAGGTATGAGGTGAATAAAATTTTACTAGCTCATAGGGCTACATAAATTTTTGACAAATGAAAAGAAAAATTTGAAAATACAAAAAATTAAATATTTTATAATTTCAGTTTATAATACATTTGTGATTGTAGATATTTATTTCAATAATAAAACAATCAATAAAAGAGCTACTTTAATTAAAATAAATGCAGATTTTATTGTGCAATTAGTAACAATTGTCAAAATTTGATGTAATCAAAAAGATTTCGTTTGGCACAGCAAAAGTGATAATATTTTCCACCATAAGAAAATTTTATTTTACCATAGAACTTTGCCGCCGTTTGGCACACAGTCAAATTCTTAAATATTGAAAACAAATCCTAAAATAATTTCAATTTTCAAGTGCTTGGCTTCTAGCTTCTGTTAGAGTGGGCCACCACACTAGAAAATACTTTTTGGTAAACTTTTGATTTTGTGTGAGAGAGAAAGAAATATCATTAATCTCTCTTTCAGTATGCAATTAACACGTACCTAATTTCTGAAAGAAAAGTTTATATTTGTATACATTAAGTAAATTTTAAAAGAGAATTAAGAAAAAGTTTCTCAACTAAAGTTTTCGTATGTGGACCAACATTATTCCCCACATCAAATTTGTTGACTCTTACGGAAAACTTTTTTTTTGGGAAACTTTTGATTTTTGTGTGCGAGAGAAAGAGAAAGAAATATCCATCTCTTTCTCTCACATATAAAATCAAGTTTCCCAGAAAAGTTTTCATTTGAACCGGCACTTTTACTGAAAAATCTTTGTTATATAGAAAATTGTCTCCATATAAGTTTTTCCTGCAGAAAATGGTCATTATTACAGTTATTTCTATGAATAATTTAATTTATAACTTTTCACTATTTTAATGTTAACACAATATGATGTGGCAGCCAGAGCCCTGCGCCGACAAATATTAACGGTGGCGGCGACTGACATTAAATATGTCGGCGGCGGCTTAAAATCGACTGTAAGCCGGCTAAGTTTTCAACTACGTTTAGTTTTTAATTTTTCAACGATTTTAAATAAAAACGGAATCCGAGAGATCAGAAAGTGGGATTTTGGAAGCAAATATATTGTTTATAACAACAAAACAGAGCAAGCTAAAAAGTTGTGTGAGAAATTATGCAGGGATGAATAAAAAATTCTTAAAAATTAAAAACAAATCCTTTCTCCAAGTTTTACTAGGATCTGCCGATATTTAAGCCTATCTTCCATATAAAACATCTTGCAGAAAATCAGTTTCTAAAAAATTTTGCATTAAGAAAATGATCAATAACGTAAAAACAAAGATATTTTATTTGTTTATTTACAAGCTATACCCAGTGTGCTGTGCTACCCTAAAAGCAATATAAATAAGAAACCCACTTAACGACTTTGATGATTCTAACTACTATGGTTTTCCAGATATACAATTTGTTACATATGGGAGATTCCACGCAAATTATTGCAATTTCGAATAATCTAATAGTTTCCCAGATATACAAAATTTTGTATTTAATTCATATGGGAAGTGCCAAGCCCCCCATTGAAAGTCCGCCCGTTATTCTCTAAATGTTCTTCAGTAAAAATTGAAATTCTAGCTCTAATAGTTTCTCAGATATACGAATTTTTCTATTTAATTCATATGGGAGCTCCAAGCCCCCCAGATGAAAGTCCGCCCTTTTTTCTCCAAAATGTTCAGATGAATATTAAAGTTCTTCGTGCAAAATTTTAAAGAATTTAGTTCTATTAGTTTCCCAGATAAACGAATTTTTGTATTTAATTCATATGGGAGGTTCCGCTCCCCTCATTGGTAGTCCCCCAATTTATTACCCAAAATGTTTACATGGATGTCAAAGTTCTTCCAGAACAACATCATTTAAAGGGATCACAAAGAGATTGAAAAATATTCCGAAAGTTTCACTTTGAAAACATTATTAGAATGTATGAAAACTCGAAACTCTAAAGGCAGACTATTCCTATTTTAGCGGTAATTTATGATTAAATTAAGTAAGAAGTACGAGTTATATTCGGCAAATCATATGTCGTTAAAAAGCAAATTTCGGAAGTGTCCGATCATTAGATTAATAAGATCATTAGATTAATAACAACGTCACCGTGATTTTCGGATTAGGGACTTAAATGTGGAATTGGATCAATAATAATATTTCAACCCTTGGAAATTGAATGTTTGACTGGAATTAAATTTGATTTACACTTTAATTCCAGCAAAAATGCTTATTGGGTATGATTTAAAGTATTTTTTTTAATTCTACCATAATTCTATCATAATGATAACTTTTGGAATGATGTATTAGCTATAAACTGATTTTCTGTAAGAGGGTTATATTGGCGGACCGATCCTCATAACTTTATTTTTCATAAATGTAGGTTTCGGTTCCTAAAAATGTTTTTTTCGTCGACATCGACATTTGAAATCCATTTATGTGCGTTTAAGTCATTTTCTCAAGAAGATTTCATATACATATTTGCATTACATATTTTCGTTCTAACAAAAATTGTTTTATTATGGTATTATTAAGTACGTAAAAAATGTTAAAATCAATTAATGAAGGGGGCAGGGTCAATTATGGCCTATAGAGATTGCGATTGATATCGAGCCCTTTTTGCAAAATGGACGTAAGCGAGATAAATTTTCGTTCAATTAGGATACTGCGTGTTTAATTTTATGTTTATATATTCAATATTTTAGAAAATTCAAAAAGTACCAGTTAAAGAACGAAAAATTACCAGAAATACTCCAGTTTAAATTTTCATTCACTCAAGTCCCTGATTGCTTAGTTTTATGTTTTTAGGTTCATTATAATAGAAAATTCAAATAGAACCAGTTGAAGGACGAAAAAGTTCCAAAAAGTCCCCTTTTATATGTTATCACTTAATCCGGGCTATTATAAAAAATTCAAAAAGTACCAGTCGAAGAACGAAAAAGTACCAAAAAGTCCGCTTTTAAATGTTATCACTTAATCCGGGCTGTACATTCTTAATTTCATTTTTCTAGGTTCAATATTATAAAAAATTCAAAAAGTACCAGTCAAAGAACGAAAAAGTACTAAAAAGTCCCTTTTTATAGATTATAATTTACTCCGGGCTCTACATATTTATTTTCATGTTTCTAGGTTTAATTTTATGGAAAACTCAAAAAGTACCAGTCGAAGTACGATAAAGTTCCCATTTTATAGATTCTCATTTACTCCAGGCTCTAAGTGCTTAATTTCATGTTTCGAGGTTCAAATTTTGTAGCAAGCTCAAAAAGTACCAGTCAAAGAACGAAAAAGTACCAAATAGGGCCATTTTATAGATTCTCATTTACTCCAGGCTCTACGTGCATAATTTCATGTTTCTATGTTCAATTTAATAGAAAACTCAAAAAGTACCTTTTGAAGAACGAAAAAGTACCAAAAAGTCCACTTTTATAGATTCTCAAGTGCTTAATTACATGTTTCTAAGTTCTAAGTCAAAAAAGTACCAGTTGCAACATCGTATTGGGAGCCCGTTATTTTGTATTTATATGTATAAGTTAATAAACCAAAAACAATGTTTTATAAAAAAGTACCAAAAATAGGTACAATTTTCACCCCTTAAACGTCCGAATATCCAAAAAGTACTAAATTCATATTTTTATTTGTTCGTCAAGTTATGAAGGATTCAAAAATATTTGTTGAATGTTCTCTGGTTTAAAAGATACATGGGGTGCAAAAGAAGTACCAAATTACAGTTTCTACCCGTTTATTCCCCAAAGGAGCCGAATTTGAAAAAAGTACCAGACACCTGTCCGCTTATTTTTTAAATGAATGACGATAAGCTTTAAACTGTTTTTGTGTCTTTTATAGTTTAGGAGATATGAGGTTACCGAATTTACCCGTTTTTACCATTTTTAACCCCCTAATCATTCGAATTTCCAAAAATCCCGTCTTAGTGAATCTATTTGGTGGGAGACCAACCTCCTGTCCAAATTTCAGCTCTTTAGCTAAAACCGTTTAGGCTGTGCAATGATGAATCAGTCAGTCAGTACCCAATAAGCAAAAACCTTTGAAATGATGTAAATATGTATTTGAAAACCTATTCAAATTTCATACATAGCCTTTGAGAACAAATTTGAAAATTTTTGTTTTCAAATGGAAAATTATGGCCTTCTCAAACAAAAAGGCAGTTAGAAATCAAACGTATTTTTCAAATGTATTTCAAATTTAAAAAAAGGCTAGAGGTAAGCTTCAAACTAAAAAAATTTTCAAACGTATTTCAAGTATTCTTTATTATTATTTTCATACATATTTCAAACCCTAATTATAATGCTAACTATTGCAAAATTCATATATTTTTTTACATCACCTGAAAATAAAACATTCATACATTTATTTTAGCATATTTTTCTTTTATATCTCCGATTATTTCTCCTATATTTAACGTTTTTTCGCTCCCTTGCTGTAGAAAAAATGTTCTGTTTTTATTTTTCTAAAATAATTTATTTTTTGAAAGAAACTTTTCTAAGTTCAATTAAAACAAAACTTTGAAAATTTTATAAATATCACACATTATATTTTTTTAGACGTTTTTTGAAATTATCATGTTTATTTCAAAGGCTAAACTTTAAAATTTGAAAACAATTTGGAAAATACATTATTTAGTTAAGAAAATTTTCAAAAATATTCACAGGTTTGAATCGATGTTTATTGGGTAACGTTAGAATTTTATATATGTACGTATGTATGTACATATGTATATAGATTTCGTGCATTGAATTATACTGTAAAAAGATTCTAATGTTCGACTTGAATTCAAGTTTCGTTTTCACTGGAGAATTCTATTGAATTAAAGTGTAATGAAAGTGAATTTCAACACTTGAAATTTGAATGTTTGACTGGAATTAAACATGTTTTAAACTTTAATTCCAGCAAGAATGCTTATTTGGTATAGTGTGACAACTATAAGGGATCTAAAGTCGACTTAAAGCCCACAATGGTTAGTACCAATATTTTGCCCAAACAACATTTACATACCTACCCAGGTTCTATGCTCTAGGTCCGTGAAGACATTCTCTACAAAGCTATAAATTTGTATAAAAGACGGCTTAACAATTGTTTCTTGTAAATATTCGGCCACCATAGTGTTTGGAGACAACAAGAGCTGCACTGAAAGGCACACCTGACAGACATCGCGCTCTATTATGGGTGTATGGTAGTGATTCTGCTAGGATCAATGGTATAATAATAAGTATGTATCTCAAGGATACCCCCTGAATACGGCAATCAGCTTCCTTCCATTGCCTCTAGGTGATAATATACCATGTCACCACTAGCCGACCGACCACCACCCACCTAGGCTACTAGGGAGGTATACAATTGCCACTCTCTTGTGGGCATTCTTCCAGGAGACCATCATGATGCCTCCTCTTTCTTGAAAAGAAAGACGTTCATTATAGACAAATAAATAATTAATTAACACCATTACATACATTTTTTAATCTTCTAGATCTCACAAATATGTCAAATATAGATTTCGATAAACACTTTTGGGTATTAAACGAAAACAAACCCATATAATTATTAACAATTTAACTAAATTCAACCCAACACTTGCTGTTTCTTTGTACAATGACCCTCGGTATAGTAGTATAGCATACAATCTTATTAATTTAAATTTTTAGTAAAAAATTATTTTTTTATTTAAAGGATATCATTTCTGTCATTTTAGATTTTCGCACACACACAACAACAGATTTTTTTTGGCAAATAAAAAATGCAGAAAACAGTTTGGCGCGAAAAATTCTAGCAGAATTTCTTTTCGCAGTCGGCAGAATTGACATCAACTGCACTTCCCATTTGAAATACACATGTTCGATACCCTAGCCCTTTACGGTATGACATACCAGCAATGTAAAAAGGTGTAGCTCCGTTGACGTCAACGAAGCTGGTTTGAAGTCAAAGCAGCGACTCGAATTAGGCGCGAAAACACGAAAATATCTGAGGCGAAGCATATACATCGAACGTTGAGCAAAGTTCTACACCGGCCAAATTTCAATGAGTGGCTTATTATTAGATAAAAGAAAACTTGCTTAAATGAAAACAAATTAATTTTATATTGTAAAATTCCACAAATTTAGCGAAAGTATTCTGTAAATTGTACAAAATATGGCGAAATTTTCAAGCCGTATTAAGCTGAAAAATTTTCGGCGGCGGCGGCTTTGACATTTCGTTCGGCGGCTAGGCTTAGTCGACTTAAGCCGAATCGGCGCAAGTCTCTGGTGGCAGCTCTTTTCAATTTGCCTGTTAAAATTTAAATTATATCAGCGGCTACGTTTAAGCCGGCTTAAGTTTTTGAGTTTTCGGCTTGTACCTCTGATACGAATTTAAGAAAGATTACTTGTCATTCACTTTTAACTAACAGCTCTTCAGTCATGTTTAATTGATAGCTCATAAACAATAGTATTGCCATATTTCGATGTTCATAACAAGCATATGCTTGTGTGTTGAGCGTCTCTGTGTTGGGATTATAAAGCAACACTGTTTATCAATTCATCTAACGTGGCATACTTTATTTTTCCCTTCACTTTTCATTAGTTAGACAAGGATAAATATATACTTTAAACAGCATTTTGTCTCTTTTAGTTGCATTATTCATATAGAATAGATAAAAGTTCACCACAGTGTATAAGCGGGTTTTTATTCACCATTCGCTGTAAAAAAACAGCCTTTTCAGTTTCAGAGCATTTGTCGAAATTCATTTTATCATGGTTAAGTTAGGTTATATCGTCAAATCATAAAATTATTTATAAGCTAGTTTTTTAAGGAAAAACTTAAATTTAGTGAATTTGCAGTGCGAAAATTTTTGAGATTTCCTCAGACGAACACTTGGCGAAAGCGGTGAGCTTAAAATATTTTATATTTTTAATTAAAACTACATATTAATTTACATAACGCGTTGCTTGCAACCGTGCGGTCGATCGGTCGGTCGTTGGGTCAAATATGCATGTACATACATATACAAGTGAAAATCCAAAGTTTCTTTAATATTTTATATATGATTATATGTACAATACAATGGAAAAAATGGTGGTGGTGGTGTTGGCAATAAATTAATGGCAAAGTCTAAATGCGGCTTTAGTTAAAATTAAAAAAAAAAAAAACAAAAAAAAATTATACAAAAAACAATGATGGTACCTAAAATATGAGCGAGGAAACAAAGAAATCTATAAACATTAATAGATACCTTGGAATTTTTGCTGAATTTGTTGGTGAAAACATAAAAATTCTATGGCATAATGATAAAGCTCCAAATTTTGTGGGTTTGTGTGTGAAAAAGTGAAAATTTTTCACATTTTATACATACAAAATGCTATGTATTGTGTATAACCACACTGGTTTACATACATACACATGCCAAAAAGAAATCATCTACTCTGGTCTTCGGTATCGTAGTCTTTTTCGTTTTAGTATGAAAAATACAAATTAAAAAGAAAAATGAGGCGAATACAGCATTTGTGTAAACGCGCACAAACATTAATGTATACAGATAGACAGCCACAATATTATAAGCGCGCTGAACGCACGCGTTTGTATTGCTGTTTGCTGTTTTTAAAGAGATTGTTGCCTTGCTCCAAAATTGCCATAGGACTGTCCGTCCGTCCACTCGTTCATTTGTGTCATTTCCAATTATCATCGTCGTCATCATCCATCCTTTGGTTCATTCACATTTTTATGACAACAAGCAAAAACCCATTCAGTCCGTCCGTCAATAATATGTTTACGTGAAATATGATGGTACAAAAAATATCTACTGCGTAAATACTTTATTTGTTCAAAAGTGTGGTATCTAATCATACGTCATAAAATATTCGCCATCATTATTTTACTTTTGTAACAAATTCGCCTTTTGTTAAATTTTATTAACATTTTTTACAGGGCATAATGTATGGATTTCATCCTATATCTTTAATAAAATTTTTTAAAGTGTTAAAAATTTGCAAAATTTTCATTAATTTAACAAAAAATTTCCATCATCAAAATGTATAAAAAATATGTTTCGGCTCGCATTCTTTGGTTGTCATCCATTTTGTTTTTTTTTTTCGGTACTTATTTTTGTTTGCGTGTGTTGTTGTTGTAGTTTTACCTCTGTTTTTTTTTTATTTGAATTGGTGGTGTGGTGAATTTTACTTAAATGTTGCCAGATGCATTTTATTATCTTCTATATGCATGTTTTTGTATTTTTTATCACTTGTATCTTGATAATAAACAAGTTTTAACAAATATTGTTGTCACAACATGAAAAAAAACAACGTGCATATTTTATGTTATGCAAAAAACATGTTTTTGCATATTTGGATAATTTATGTTCTAGAAGTAAAATGTCTGTTATAAATTATTGATAACTTGGCATAAATTTACTAATCTAAAAGTCGCCGATTTTTTTATATTTTTTATTTATATTTATTACAAATGAGGATTATATAATTAAACATCAAAGGAGGCATAGTTGCATGTAAAAATTCGCAGTATAAATAAATGTTCACGATCTTTTTGAAGAATAGAAAAAAACAGAATGTTGGTTTTTTTACGGAACACAATTTTTGAAGTATATAAAAGATAAATTATAGTCGATATATATATGTATATATGTATATTTTTTTCTTTGAACATGCAATCAAAAATATTTTATTAAGAGTTATCGAATTATTGAATTTTCCTTTTTTAAAAAAATAAAAGTAAGAGCGTGATAGCAAAGTTCTTTGGTGGATTGTAATTTTCCTATGGTGGGAACATTTTTACATTTTGCTGTGTCAAACGATATCTTTTTTGATTACATTAAATTTTGACAATTGTCACTAATTTCACAAGAAAATCTGCATTTATCTTAAAAAACACTTTTATATATTTTTTTATTATTAAAATAAATGTCTACAATCACAAATGTATTATAAACGATCAAAAATTTACATTTCCAAGTAAATTGTTAGCGATTGGCAAACACTCTAATATAAAAATATAAAGTTGAGAAGTGATTACACGGACCAACAAAATAAAAAAATCGCGAAAATCCAATCTGAATTTTAAATAATTTAAAAAGTTTTTATTATAAAAATTATGAGAAATTGTTTGCAAAATATAGTACAAAATTTCAATTTGTAAATTTATGGTTGTTTAAAATAAAAATAAAATATTTTGAAGAAAGAATAATATATTCAAAGGTTAAGCATTTATAATAAAGTTGACGGATTGGACTTTCAAATAGTCTTAACAGATTTTATAAATTAGGTTTCTTAGTCTCTGTTATAATGACTCAAAAATGAACAAAGATAGTATTTTTAATCTGTAAGATAAGATCCCTCAAAAACCTGTTATTATGGAGAAATTTTGAGTAAAATTTGTTGGTAGCGTTGTTAACCAATGAAGTATAAAACTCGAATAGTTATTTGCTGATTTAACGGATTTCAACTACACCCTAATACATATTATTTTTAAATTTAACAAAAATATCAACAAATAATCCTAATCAGTCGTATAGATATAGATCTATTTTTTTTTCGGTGAGATCGACTTTTTTGTAAAATAACTACTCGCACGCTATCTTGAAACAACATCAAAAAAATCAAATTTCAATTCAGAAGAGAAACATACATACATATCTGAATCTGGTTTAATTCTAACGGTTATTTAAAAAATAGTGAAGTGCAATTAAACATTCAAAGCCATTCTTCTCGAAACGTCTTTTTTGGATTATACCAGTCTTTTAGTAAATGAGTGATATGTGTAACAATTCCCGCTGTTGAAAATTTAAGGAATTCTAACTTTAATTGATTATTATCCATAGGTTTACATTCAAGAAAAACATGTCGTTAAATTGTCATTAAGTTATTATATTTTAGCCGGGTACATAATAACAATACATACATGTATTGTTATGTATGTACATACCTGTAAAGAGAATCTGAGAGATAATTACAACCAATCTTTTAAAACATTTATGCAGGATGTGTAGGTTCGAACAAATGATTTATAATCACACACAACTTGCTTAATTTTAGAAAGGGAATATTAATCGTCTCGCTCGTTGAGAGTTGGGTAGTGTTTGATATAATTAGGCAAAAACATCTTAATGATAGCAAAAACATCTCGAAATCTACGAGTGATCAGTGTGATCAGTCGGAACTTTTACGTACAAACAGCCTTTATGCTTTGTAACCATAGTACGGCGCTAGTATTGATTTGAATGCGAAGATTTTCGGCAATTTACATGTACACAAATTACAATTCATTACAAATTATGTAATTTATTACAAATTATGGAATACATATGAGTGAAAAAATTGAAAAAATATTTTATAGCCATTGATTATTTGCAATTTGTCGATTAAAAGTTAACTTTAAATTCTACTAATTCTATTTTATTCTTGTAACAATGTGTTTTGTTTAAATTATCACAAATTCTATAAAATCACTCATAAGATGTCTCGAAACATTTCGAAACAGATCATACATTATTCCGATTTGTTTTTCACTCTTAAATCCATTGTCTCTGTTTCTTTTGTATTTGTTTGCTTTTACACTTGTATTGTTGTGTGTATATGATCAACTGCTTTTTTAACTTCGGCCGCACTACACACAGTATTCATAAAATAAACGAGTGACTTGTAAGTAATTTTTAACGCACTCGTGCAGATGTCTAGTTAATACACAGGAACATGCTGATGTTTAGTAAATATAACAGTTGTGGATAGAAAATGTGTATTAAAAAGTTATTAATGTAAATGGTAACAGATTAATGCCTCTATCAAAAATAATTTTGAAAATAATTAGCCGATATTGAATATTTTCTTTTACAATGAATTTAGAAATGTGACATAAAATTTATAAATTAATGGTATTGAAAAATTACATGCATCTAAATACAAACATATATAATACATACTTACATAGTAGGTTTCTTTCTAACATGTATGTTTTTAATACCTTGTTAACCTAGATTCACGTGTATAAGTAAAATAACGAAAGAGTAATTAAACAAAAAAATATGTGTGCATTTGATTACAAACAAATCTTGTTGTGTAGTGAGATACATGTATGTTTACAAAAAAAACAGTGGCAACGTTTAACAAGTGTGTTGAGTTTAAATTCGCCAACAATTCTACCAACAACAACAAGGTGGTGGATGGTGAATATTGATAGACCGGCGTTTTTACATATGTATCTCTTTTACCTCTCTTTTGCATGTTTATTCATATTTCTTCTTCGTTTATCACTAGCTTTAAGCTACGTTCAGACCTGTAAAATATTTGGTCCAAATATTTGTTATAAAATATTTATAAAGTTGCGTCAAACAAACGCAATATTTATTTCATGTTCAGACTTGAACAAATATTTGATGGTATTGTTTTATCAAACAGTGCAAAAATAATTTGGTTCAAACACACACATGTTTTGCAGCCACAGAATATCGTATATTTTCATGCAAGAAAAAAACAATTTGGCAATTTGTTTTAATTTTAACTATTTTTATTAGGTTTAAAATTAAATTTTTATAATAAAAGTGTATAATATTAATATATAACACGATTGAAAAAACTTTGTTTGTCGAATCTGAACATAAAATATTTCATGTTAACAAACAGCACTGCGGATGATTTTCATAAAACAAATCGATTTGCTGGCAAATAAATATTTTCTCATTGTTTCATCAATGTGAACACCAAAAGTCAAATAATTTACGTCATTTTGGTAAAATAATTATTTGATCTTGCAAACCAAATGTAAGATCAAACAGCGTCAATGACAGCTGTTCTTTGTTTATTTTCTGAAAATGAGTGTTATCACCTCATACAAAAATGTAAATAGTCGCTTATATGACTGGTTTTATTTTATTTTTTATAAAATATAAATCTGAGACAAAGTTGTGACATTTAATTGAAATTCAAGCAATTGCGTAAATTAATGATAATTATTATTTTTGTTGTTTGTTTTGATATTTATTGGTTGGTAACAACATACTATATATAGTTATGCTACATAATATATGCATCTATAGTCTAGTTTGCAGTCTAGTCCAACGGTTCCCAAATTACAATTAAATAAGAGATACTGTTATCTCGGAGTATGAAGTTAGGACACATTTCATAATTCAAGGACAAGCTTATCGCAGATTTAAGTTTGTCAAATTGTAAACAAAAGTGTTCTTGTTTGGAAGGACTAAAATAATATATTTCCGAAGCAGAGGTGACTCTTTATTCGTTTTCAATACGTTAATCCAGGTAATTTTAAATATAAATATTCCATTCCGACGTGATACACAGATTTTAACTTGATTTTGTCGACCAATATTATTAAATTAACATCAGAAAATGAGTAAATAGTCAAAACCATGCAGTAAAATTCACAGTACTTTCGCAAAGAGTTCAAGTCATATATTATGCGGATAACGCATTCCGCAACAATATCGAAGAAGTTCAACTTTCTTATATTATTTTCCCGAAAAATTAGCTAACATACTCAGTTCACCCGTCTGCAATCGCAAAAAATTTTTGCAACATGACTTTTTAAGCACATGTCGACGATATTTGATGAAGAAAACTTTTCGTTACCTTAAAGAAAAATGAACGTGAAAGATCTCACGATCATAAAATTAAACATCATGTTAACATTTCAACAATGAAGTCATTCTATCTTCAAAAACAGGCAATTGAAACTTCTCTGAAATATTAATTATTCTCAATGTACGGGAATATTTTATAGAAATGACATATCTACATCTGTTTGACCTTGGGATTTATGGACTATGACAATTTTCGGATGAACAATTACATATTTAGAACAATAAGATATCAAAATATGTATGGGGGTCCGCGAATTTAAATAAATTCCCGGGGGAACCGCTGGTCTAGTCTATAGTCAAGCTATAGTTTAGTCTATAGTCTTGTCTATACTCTAGTTTATAGTATTGTTTATAGTCTAGTCTATAGGTTATTATCTAGTCTATAGTTTAGTAATTAATTGAGAAATTATTTAATTAATTTATTACTCAATTTATTTAAACAATTATTTATTATATTAATGGATATAAAAATATATTAATAATAAACAATTCTCTATAATTTTCAATTTTATAGATATGTAATTTAATGAAAATTATTTATAATTTGGTTATTTCCGGGCTTATAGCGATTTTTTTGAAATCGCTATGAACCGTTCCAAACAACCAAGGTTTTTCGCTACATTGACTATACTAAATAGCAACAACATGACAGTAAAGATCCACCATCTATCTCTTTTCCACTTGCACATGGTATTGAAATGTAATTTCAATACCTTGTGCTATCTATCTCTTTTTGTGTCTATCTATCTCTTTTCCACCTTGTGTCTATCTATCTCTTTTCCACTTGCACAAGGTATTGAATTTCAATAATTGAATTCAATAATTGAAATGTAATTTGTATTTTTTTGTTGTAAAATTTTGATGAAAAACAATCAATGATATAGCTTTTTAGTAAATATAAACACATATATTTTTGGCTTTTGGTTTGGTTGCGCATTAGCTGTTCTTGTTGTTATGTTCCTCTTTGACTGCAAACAAAATCTTGTTTTTTTACTGTTTTATCCGTCAATTGTTTTACGAAATTATTTGTTGTAATGTGAACACCGGGCAAACAAACTTTTACTATTTGTATTGAATTGTGTTTGGCTTTGTTTCTTCAAACAAAACGCCAAAATAGAAATACTCATTTTAAGCACATTATGAAATAAAAAGGTATTTAATTTTTTGTTTTTAGGCAGAAATTTCTATGAAATCGTAAAAAATATTATTAAATAGTTTTTTTAACGTTTAACAAAAATGTTCCATGTTTGGTGTTCACATTGTGTTCACATTAAGAAAATATTTGTAGGTTGACAAATAAAATGTTTCACGAAAAACAGCTGATATTTTGTTTGCTCTTCAAAAATATTTTGTGTTCACATTACAGCTAACAAATATTTGATAAAAAACGTCAAATATTTGATAGGTGTGAACGTACCTTAAATGACAAAAGAAAAATATGTATGGTTTTTTATTTTTCTTTACTTCTTGGTTAGCCAAAAGAAAATCGGACAAAATAACAAGTTCCATTGTAGGTAACTTCTTTTGCAAATACATACATAAGTTTGTATGCATGTGATTCATTCTAATTTTATATTAGAAAAAAAAACAGAATTTATATGTAAATGAACTCAAAAAATTAACTGTTACACAATTGATTTTATTTTTTTTCCAACTATTCACATTTTACCGCCATACGCTTCCAACAAAGCAAATTTTACAACAGCGAGTTATCAAATCGACCGAAAAGTATATTTTTTTCTTTAAATGTTTGTTCTCCTTTTTTCATTCATTTCTACTGGCTACATTTTTTTTGTATATTTCTCTTTTAAATATATTTTGTGTTATTTCTCTTTTTTTGTGTTTGGTAATTTTATATTTAGAAAGTTACGTGTCGACTTCGTCGTGGCGTTAGTTTTCATCAAATAACTAACTAACAATTTAATAACTATTATAACATCAATAAAAACAAAAAGTCACCATAATAGATTAAAAACCAACCTTAATTTGTAAGATATACATACATATACTATATTCCTAATTAAATTTATCAGTTAGGAACAATAATAAACATATTTTTCTTTTTTCTTTCCCGTTTTTTCCCCTCTATAAACAACAGGACACCAACCAACAAACCATAAGATAAACAAAACAAAAAAAAACATCAAAAAAACTTTACTGAAGCAGTTGTTGCATTAGAGCGCGGCAGTTTTTATTAACAATTCGTTTTGGATAATTTAAAGTCAATTAAACAAAATCCTCAGAAAATCATGGAGGAAGATGAGAGGGGCAAACTTTTCGTTGGTGGTCTTTCCTGGGAAACCACTCAAGAGAACCTATCACGTTATTTCTGTCGTTTTGGCGAAATTATCGATTGCGTTGTAATGAAAAACAATGAAAGTGGCCGTTCACGTGGTTTCGGTTTCGTTACATTCGCTGATCCAGCCAATGTTCAACATGTTTTGCAAAGCGGTCCTCATACATTAGATGGTCGTACTATCGATCCTAAACCATGCAATCCACGCACTTTGCAAAAACCCAAAAAGGGTGGTGGTTACAAGGTATTCCTTGGTGGTTTACCCTCTAACGTTACCGAAACTGATTTGCGTACATTCTTTGGACGCTATGGCAAGGTGACGGAGGTCGTTATAATGTACGATCAAGAAAAGAAGAAATCACGTGGATTTGGTTTCCTTTCATTCGAAGAGGAATCGTCTGTTGAGCATGTAACAAATGAACGTTATATTAATCTTAATGGCAAACAGGTGAGTTTTGAAATAAATTTATTATGTATAATTAAATAATTTTAAAATAAAATATCTGTCCGAATTTAGAGGTTAATTTATACTCTATTCACAAGTGAATGTTTTGTTTTTTTTTTTCTTTTAGAATTTACATTTTTCGTTAAAAAATTAAGATTTCGGATAAATTAAAAAAAATGTTTACACATATAAATTTATAAATTTTTATTTAAGATTACTGCCTTGTAATATAAGTATAAATATTTATTGGCCAATAGTGGGTTTTTATATTACTATGAATAAAAAAAAACAAAACAGCAACTTGTCTGCAACATTCATAATTAGGGGATGTAATGGGAAAAATATAGAAAACTAAAACCATTGCAATATTCGGTCATTTGTAGAAAGTATTTTTATTATCTTCACAAAGACAATGCGTCTTAAGTAACACTAGAAAAGACAAAAGAATAATATAAGTTTACAATTTGCTAAAAGAAAACTTTTAGTAGCAAAGAATGATTGTCTCACTTAAAGAGTAGCAAGGGAAGTTATGATGAAAAACTTTCGAATACGAATGCATATAATTAACAATTATGTACTTTTAAAACCAGGGACCGTAACAGTTATAAGTTATATCAAAAAAGTTAATTTATAACAGTTATTTTGTGACTTTAAAAATAAAAATCCATCTGAAAAAGTTATTTTTCAACCTAAAAATAAAAATTCAAATGAAACTTTAAAAAAAAGAGTTTTTTTTTTCCTTATAAAATAAAAATTATTTGAAGACTTTTATTTTTTCCGTCAGAAAATAAAACTCATTTTCAATAATAATGCCTTCCGAAAAAATTAAAAAAGCTTGTGTTCAGTCATAACAGAAAATTACCATTTACCGTTTTCGATTCAGATGTTTTCAACGTGTTCAAATCAACTATTTAATGGACTTGGTCAGATAAACTCAATAAAATAAGAGACTGAAAAAATATATAAAAACATTGTTTGATTTTTTGACGGGGAAAACAAATGAGTTTTATTTTCTGATGGAAAAAATAAAACTCGTTTTTTAACTGTTTTAATCAGACTTTTATTTTTCCTTTAAAAACAAGCTAAGATCAGCATATATTCTGAAAAAGCACATCAATACGAGTATATTTTTATATAATAGTATAGGTCTACGTTGACTCCAACTTAGAGATTTTTTTTGGGTTAAAAATTTCAGAATAACAGTTATTTACAGTCCCTGTTTGAAACGCATTATTCTATTTATATTAAAACATTTTTAATTATTTCAATTATTTTATACATTTCTCTTGAAGGTGGAAATCAAAAAAGCTGAACCACGCGACGGATCCAGCTCTCAGAATGCCAATAACAGCACTGTTGGTGGAGCTTATGGCAAACTTGGCAATGAATGCAGTCACTGGGGTCCACCCCATGCACCCATTAATATGATGCAAGGACAAAATGGACAAATGGGAGGACCACCATTGAATATGCCTCTAGGCGCTCCCAATATGATGCCTGGTTACCAAGGTTGGGGTACTTCTCCACAACAAGGGGGTTATGGCTACGGCAACAGTGGACCTGGTTCGTATCAAGGATGGGGAGCTCCACCCGGTCCCCAAGGACCACCACCACAATGGTCCAATTATGCTGGACCTCAACAGACTCAAGGTTATGGTGGTTATGATATGTACAATTCCACTTCAACTGGTGGTCCTTCCGGACCATCTGGTGGTGGCAGTTGGAATGCTTGGAATATGCCACCTAATTCAGCTGGACCAACTGGTGCACCTGGCGCCGGTGCTGGCACAGCTACTGATATGTATAGTAGAGCTCAAACTTGGGCAACTGGTGGTCCCTCGACAACTGGACCTGTTGGCGGTATGCCTCGTACTGGACCCGGCAATTCTGCTTCGAAGTCCGGATCTGAGTATGATTATGGCGGTTATGGTTCTGGTTATGATTATGACTATTCAAATTATGTTAAACAAGAAGGTGGTGCCTCTAACTATGGAGCCGGCCCCCGTTCGGCGTATGGCAATGATAGTTCAACACAACCACCATACGCTGCTTCTCAGGCAGTCTAAAAAGATCGTTATGCCTAAGTTTAATACCTGCTGCTAAATAATAATGCTGCTGCTGTTATTCAAATAATAAGATATCAATCACTACAAGTAATAGACAGTAAAACAACAACAACAGATAAAAAGAACATCCATCTACTACAACAATAACTAAACAACATAAAATTACAACAACATCAACAAAATTAAACAAGGTGAACATATTCTAAGCTATAGCGTCGTCTGTTTCGTACAGTTGTTAAATATTAAATTTTATATATATTATTATTATAATATTAATAACTAATTAATAATTAATTATAAAAAGATCTTATAAAACAAACAAAAATATGAAACTATATATATAGATGAAACTCTTCAAAAACAAAGTTTATATACATACTTATATATAAATAGTAAAAAGAACTTAAATGAATGGAAAATTGAAGATTTTTAAGAACATCAAAAAAAGAGTAAAATTTTTTATATATATATACATATAAACTTTACTATATTACTACTATATACTACCACTAAAACAACAGTTGCAAAAACGGAGAGTAATTTAATGAAAACATTAATATATATAATTAACAATACGAAAAAAAAAAACAAAATACAAAATTAGTTAATTATGATGTAAACCAACTGCTAAAAAAAACTAAAGTTATAGAAAAAAAAAAAAGGAAAAGAAAAAAAACTAAAAAAAGAAACACAACAAACATGTTTTAGGATAAAGAAACACACACAAAAACACATTAAAAATAGGGGTTTAAAAAGTTATAAAAACATTTTTTTAGAATAACATTACTACTTTATATAAACGCGTCACAGCTTGAAGGGAAAATCTCTGCGGGACAAATGTCTTAAGCTTGCCAGGGAGATTTTCCAAACGAAAAAGATTAACTAGTTGTTGTATAGTTAGTTGTCTTTGGTTTGTGTTATTTCCAGGAAAGTTTTTAGATAGAGCAGACATTTTCGCTTTTCGTAAAGACGTGTATAAGTTTATATATGAATTTTTTAATGATTAAAATAATTTCAAAATTACTTTTTAGCTAAAAATGTTCTTTATTTATTTTTTAATTACAAGGTAACTTTTAATGTTAAAGCAAAGAAAACAAATGTGTCTGCATGTAAAACTATTAGATTTCTAGAATACCACAATGGATTACATTTAAAACAAATTAAATTAAAATTTAAAATTAAACTACTACAGACATATTCATTATATAGTTAAAACCTACAGTTAGACATTTGCATATATAGTTAAAACGTTAATATTTAAAATTAAATATTTATATAACTTAATATAAAAGAAAGAAAACTACAAATAGCATTAAACGAGATAAAAGAAAAAATCAAAAAGCACGTTTTTCACTTTTAGCCTCTACTTTTACTACTACTACTACTCTTTTTCTCAGTTGTTTTTAAGGATTTTTTAAATAATTAAATAATTTTCATTTACTTTTTTATTTTAAATTTATTTCATTTTTAATTTAATGTTAACTATTTTGGTGAATTGTAGCTTATAAATAAATATATTATAAACATTAATTAATTAATAAAAAGAAACCTTTTTACCTTTAAACAAATAGCGAATTAATAGTTTAGGCATGAGTTTTTATGTTTCACTTTTTTTTTTTGGTAAATTTTAAAAAGTAAATGTCGTTTTTAATTTTTATTTTAAAATAAACTTTAGTTAAAAGCAGCTTTTACTAAAAAGGCTTTATACGAATAAGAACAACAACAATAAGTAAAGTTGGTTTTCATAACGTTTTAGTTTATACCACAACAAACAAACAAAAAAAGCAAAAGAAAATATATTAATCGAATTAAAAAAAAAAAACAACTTATTTTCAATAAATTTTATAATAAATACAAAAAAAAACAACAAAGTGTGTATATAGTTTTCTTTTTTAAACAAATATATATATAAAATGAAGTTTTTTCAAAAAAAGTAATTTCTTTTTTGAAATACAAAACAGTTTAACAAAAATATAGCTAAAGATTAACAAAAACAATACCCGCCCTTAATATAAGTTATAAAAATGGTAATTACAATTTTAAAAAAGAACATTAAAGTTATAAAAATAAAGAATGCTATTACAAATTGTAAATTCAGAAATACGAAGAGCAAGTAATAAGGGCAATGTAAGAATTAGGTGTGTTACTTTTTCGTTAACAATTTTCCTTCATTTATTTGAGAGATAAACGAAACACCTTTTCTGTGAAACAAGCAGTTAATCTTAAAACTTTCAAAACAGACATAATAACTATATAAAAAAATCCTTAAGGAATTACAGCAACAGCGCACTTTTTTCAAACATCATCATTAAGAAAAAACACAGTAGGAAACGTAAACCTAATAACAAACATTTAATAACTTTTAATTAAGAAAATTAAACAAAAATAGTTTATATACATATTATGTATTAATCTATATATGTATGTACTATTGCTACTATATAAACCATTACACATATGATCAATATAAATACAAATATTATATAAACAAAAAAAAAAAAAAAAAACAAATAATGAAATAAGTTTTTAAAAAAATACCACAAAAAATCAATAAATAAAATGTTGAAAGTTCTAAGTAAATATTAAAAAAAAATAATTACCATACTTATATCTAACCTTTAAAATAAAATAAAGTAGTTAAAAAAAATCATGAAAAATTTTAACCTCACAACACCTGATAAACATCGTTATATATTTCATATTAAAATAATAAATATAAAAAAAATATACTTTTTATTTTTTCCAAATAACATTAATTCTTTACAACTGCATAATTAGACCTAAAATTCTTTTATACATAATTATTTAATATACATACATATATTTTTTATTTAATTTCTTTTTAATTAAATTTTTTTAATATTTTAATATTACCACAAAAAATCATATTTTATAGAGCAAAAACAATTATTTTAAACCACAAATACATGTGTGTAACGTAACGTAAACAAAAACAAAAAAGTTAGCATTAATTTCTATACAAACTTACAAAAAAAAAAAATAATAATAAAATAAAATTAAAATTAACGTAAAGTAACGTAATGTTTAAATTAAATTTTAAAATTAATCAGAATTAATTAAATTTAAATGAAAACAAAAACACTGACTGTTAATTGTAAAACAATTTCTTTAAATTAATTAAAAATTTATTCTATATAACTATATGATTTAAATTTAAAGTTAAAATTTAATGAAATATATAATATACATATATAAAAAAAAAGTACTATATATATATACATAAAACAAATAATTAAATATACCACAACAAACACAACAACAACAACCAATTAACCATATTATAAAAGAACTTTTACTTGTTCCAAGATTTATTATTATTTCATTTTTATTATTTTTTATTTTTTTTTATTTTAACATTTCTTTCTTTAACAAAACTTTCATATACTATATATACATATACATTATTACACGTATAAATATTTATCAACTAATATAAAGTATGCAAAAAAGAATTCATAAATATATGGATTATTTTTTGTAAACACCCCTTCTTAATTTCTACTCTTATTTTTTTAAGAAATATATAAAGAAACAATTCATTTTAAATCAAAAACCTTTTTTATTGTTTTCTTTAGTTTAATTAGTTTATTTATTTTTTTTTTTTTAATTTTACATTATTAAAAATTCATGAAGTGATATAAAATGGCAACCGGAATGAGAAATGGATATGTTCATGCCTTCTTAGGTTTAAAAAGGTTGGATAAATGAACAGTCGACCTAAAAAGCCCACACACTTGGAACCATAGTTGGTGCTTTTGTGTTAACCAAACATGGAATATGTTTCCCCCCCAAAAGGACATTACATGTCCGTATGATTCTATCATATTGATATTAATCATAAATAGATCCTCTATACCGTGCAGTGATGCATTGTCCAAGGTCACATCGATAATTCCCGACAACAGTCCAAAGACAATGAAATATTCAATGCTCTTATCCTTGTTGTGATAACATCCACAGTTATCACAGTTGAAAATCTACAGTTGTGTTAATATCTCTTGAATATTGGCGGAAGACCATTTTTCCTACTTCGTCCTCTATATTGTTCTCAGTAAAATTTGAATGTCAAGGTAACCAGAAGTGTTGAAAATGTTGAAGTTGAAAACACATTTCAACATAGAAAATAAGCTAAGATATGCTAGATATCGAATGCCATCATCTCAAAAAGGAAAAGTACGATCAATTTACTCATTTTACAATTAGACCCTAGATAGATTTAATAGCAGTTTTACTGTCAGTACAGATTCGGATGTAGTATATGCTATAGTAGGTATCTTGTCCAGTTTACCGCTCTTTTTATGGATGAAATTACAGCCTGCAAGATGATACATCTATTGTGTAGCCTAAAGCTCATCCGTTTATTATAATGGGGAATATAAAATCCGCCCCAATATCTGTTAAACACCTGGATTAATCAGTATAGATTTCGGGCGCGGAGGAGCAAGGGAATATAAGACATATTTCACAAAATATATGCATGACCAATACTGACTTCTAAGCTAGCTGCCGTATTCATTCACAACATTGATCATTAGAGCACTGGTTGCTTATTGCTAACAACTATTTTAATTTATTTAATTATTTTCTTGCAACAATGAAGAAGTCTCTTTGTAGCCCTCTTCGACTTTGAGTTATTGTTAGTGATCTTGCAAGCGGATTACGATTTACATCAAGTTTAGACATTCACGAGATGACAACAGGCTTAACTTGGATTGATTAGTTGACTACGTTCATAATCACCGAATATTTTATTATCAAAGTGGGATTAAATTTAGTTTAAAGTCGAAAAAATAATTAACCTTTTAATCTGTGGCAGGTCTTTATTCGATAATTTTCTATAAAATATCTAAACTTACATCAATTAATGATGAAATCATATTAATATATTTTCTTTAATTTTCAGTTTGTTTTTTTTTTAATATTTTATTTTTCCGCTGTTTTACCAACTGTAATGTAAATTTAACAAAATCTGATGCTGAGCAACATAATGAATGTTAATTTATTAAATAATAATAATATAAATAATTAAAATAATGTAAACAAAAATAATAAACAGTAAGTCATTTAATTACAAAAAAAAGAACATAATTATTCTAACAACAGTATAAGTAAAAAACTAACAAAAATATTTAATTAACTTCGTAAAGAGTATAAAAAATCATTTTGTTTCTAAGTTTTAATGATATGGACTGATTTTTATTAATTAATTATCGAATATATTTTAAGTACTTTTTTACCAAACGAGCTATACATACATACAGTCTTAACAAACAAATAAGGAATGAAACAAACAAAAAATCTCCCAGTTTGGGTACATACAATACTTTCAAACACACTGGATACCCAATATTATTAATTATCCATAGTAAGCGATAATAACTGAACTAATTGGGGCTATTGGACTATTAGCCAAGTATTTTGTTTACCTACAGACATATATTATTGATTTTCCTGTAAACAATTTATACAATTTTTAAATTTATAAACAATCAGGTATGTTATGAAATTAATTTATAAAAACGAATCGATAAAAACTATTTTTTTATTACACAGGCCAACAAAAAACCCAGAGACCAAAGTTTTTTTTACTAAAGGATTAAGCTGCGCTCAATCCGAATCTGGCCTTCTCCAGCGGGAAGACGCCTTTATTTATAAAACTTGTTATGTCGTCTTAAAGGTCAATCTATCGACTTTACAAGATCCAAATTGTTTACTTCATTTCGTCTTTGCTTTATAAGAAACTTATATGTCATAATTTGTTCACCATAATAATATATCGAGGGACTATATTCAATAGTCGCTATCTCTCATTTTTATGAAAATGAGATTTTGATGGCAAAATATTCAGCAAACTATCGCGCATCAGTGATATAAATTTCAAAGAAAAAAAATATTTTTTGGCAATTTTATAGCATTTTTTAAATTTCTCTATCTTAAAAAAAGAAAAATTCTGAATGCAAAACTCTCTATCTTATCCAAAAATTGCTTCAAACTCGATCCCTTTGGATAACTTTCTGTTGCAAAACAAGTCTTCTTAATAATTTGGACATGCTGAACACAAATCCGTCAAAATATTTAAAATTGGTCTAATAGTTTTTGAGATATCGCTCATTATGATACTAATTAAATCAATTTTATTGTCGTGTTTAACCATATAACATTGATTTTGGACCAAAACATTATAATCTGTTGCTTTTTCAGCAATTTGGTTTCTTTTCCTCCATTAAATTGTATAAAATATAATATTTATTGATTTTAATTCAAATAAAAATTTTATGTTTCCATGAAAAACTCTCTATCTGTTGGTTGAATGAACATTTTCGTAGAAAAATAAGCTCTATCTGATATAAATTTGTGAATAATATTGTAAATAATGCAAAAATTAAAATTCTTTTTATATAATGGTTTAGAATATGGTCTTAAAAATATATTGTAAAAGAAAAAATTAAAAAATCTTCACGAACTAGCGAAATAAACAGTTTTTTGCTCTCCTGAAAACTTGTATTATTTTAGATAGAGACTATTGAATATAGTCCCTCGATATTTTGAATTGTTTAAAAATATCTTGTATATACTGAGATACATACATACATTTTTTGGAATTTATAGTAGTTTCAAACGTTAAGCTAAGATATCTCTAAGAAAGAAGAATATGTAAGAGAGTTTAAACCTTTATTTTAAAGTCGATAAATTAGACTTTTAGATGACATAACAGATTTCATAAATAAAGCTTTCTTCGCACTGTTATAGCGTCTTAAATATGACAAAAAACTTTTTTTGAAATTCATGACACAGGTGAGATTAGTATTTAGCGCTGCCGAATCCTTTTGGAAATATACTTTTTTCAAATTTTGTTGGCTTGTGTTATTTAAGATTGAATTGTTACAGTTTTTCATGCAATTTTATAAGATTTTCTCAATTAATTGCCTTAAATAGAAGGTATAAGTATTGTTGTCTCAGCCTTTCAAATCGGCCGAATTCTATCACACACCGAAATATATCAACATTTTACTTTTTTTGTGCGCTATAATCAGAGTATTTGAATAATCGTTCAGTAGACCTTTGAAATATACATACATATAATAAATTTCCTTGTTAATACTTTAGGCATAATAATATCTTACTATATAATACTAACTTATAAATATAAAAAAAATGCGTATATAAAAGAAACAAGTTTAAAATAAAACTTCATTTTAATTTTCTAAATATAAGCTTATTTTAATTTTAACACCGGAATTTTTTAATTAAATGTTACATTATTTTAAGTGATAAAATGAAGTGTTTGTAAATTCTAAAAGTTATTAATTCTTTGGAGTTATAACAAAATTAAAAATAAAAATAAGATTTTTATGACCAGTAATGACTGCATTGTTGTTTCTGCACACTTTCCATAAATCTCCGTGTCCTTTCACACAAGTACGACTGTTGAATGTCTCGACATCGTGTTTAAGGATGCCAAGCAGTCCTGGACTGAAGTATAAATACATATTAGGGGTTTAATCGCAGCTCCAATATCAGTAAAAGTTTGATCACCCCATCGCCAACAAAAGTGAAATTTATGTTACACTGAAATTTTCATTCCCCTTGAAGGAAAAATTGCTACCTTGAAAGTTCCGTGAATATTTCTTTCACAATACATAGTTGACTTATTATATAATTAAGGCGCATAACCAAAAAGCTAGGATTCGAAAGAAAATCTCCAAGTCGACCTATAGTAAAATTAAAGATTCTTAAAATCTCTACAATGAATTAACGTTTTCTCAACTGTCACAACATATTCTCACTTCGAGGTAAAACGATAGCACGAAGTTGAAATAATTCCACTTGGAATGATATCAGGGATTAAAGAGACTAGAGGTTGCTGTTTGTTTTGCCTTTAAATTTTGTTTTAGAATTTTATTTTTTAAACAAACGGAAATCCCTCTTTGTAAGCGATCGTAGTAAGTGTTTGAGTTCAATGTCATCATCGGGTTAAAATAGTGATAGTACAAGAGCGGGTTTTTGAGATGATAATCAAATGCCAATTAATAATCAGATATTATGTTAATCCCCTTTTATGTTTTTGAGTACAAGATTAAACTTCGCAGTGTTGACATACAAAACAACAGAAAACTTCACTGTTTGTTATCAAAACAATGCATATTTTATAAAAAAGAAAAAGACAATTGTAAATTTAATATGAAAATTAATGAAAACTTAAATTAAAAACAAAAAAATGTATTTTGAAGTGTCCATAATTTATACTAATAAAAAAAGAACATTTTAATGTTTATATTTATAAAAATTGTATTAATTTTTTTGCATCAGCTGTTTACACTTTTGCATTTCGTGCTTAAGATTAAACCACCTCCATTGGGCGCTTAAACTTGCAAACAAAATTAACTAATTGAGTACTCAAAAACATCTTTCGAGGATTAATTTTAATTTAATCGCTAATCTTTCACCTAAAGATTGGCCCTAAGTAAATTTTTACATTATAATCTTGATGATTAAAGTTTTTGCTGGATAAGCATAATTGCAATTCATTTAGAATTGTTTTAACTGCAAACCATACCTATAAGGATCCCTTATACAACCAAACACTAAAGATCGAAAACTACGAAAATTATATTGCTTTGTATTTTTGAAGAATTTTTAGACTTTGTCGATTTACGGGTTCAATATGTACTTTGTTTTAAACGTTATGTCACTACCCGATATATTTTCTATTTTGGCTACGAATAGTGTAGTCTATAAATTTTTAATAATATCCAGCAGTTTGACTCAATGCAATGCAACAAAGACATAAGCAGCTGGTTGGCTATGACTGGTCTTTCATCACGAATATGTATACTATTTGTAAACTAGAGTGAATAGAGTGTTCCCTTTGCAAGCGAGTTCGGTGACACTTTACATGTAAATACATGTATGTATGTATGTATTTACGTGTGGCTATATATATATGCAAGACATATGGGTAGCCGATAGCTATTGGTAACCCTGAATTGCTGTGTAGATACAGTGAAAGGCAAGTAGAATAATTACAAATCCTTGCCGTTATTATTTTATTTAAAACTGAGCTTTAACTTTGACTTTTAGGCTTCAATAATTAGTATTTAATTAACTTCAATCATACATAACACTTCAGAAAATATCACTTTTTAAATTTTTCGACGGTAACTATTTAAAAAACCACAAAAATAATATTATAAATAATAATATTTTTACACATATTTTAAAATAAGCTGTTATTGTAGTAAGAACTCAAAAAAAAAATCAGGTAGCAAAGCCATTTATTATTAAAATAAAAATAAATTATATACATAATGACGGTCTGTTTTATAGCATTTCTAGGTTTTAAACAAAAATTTAAATTTCATTGATTAAGTTGTTAAATATGGATTAAAAATGATATAAAAAAACTTTTTGAATGAGAATTTTACATAAATGAAAATATGTTTAAACAAAGATCGATTAAGCTTCACCATATTATAGAAAGTAAAGACATCAATAAGAACAAAAATAATAATTATAATTATAATACATTTAAAATTTACAATATATTAAATTTATTAATCTTTAGTTGTAATAAATTGAACACAGTGCCTAAGTAATCAAAAATAAACAAACAAACAAACAAAAAAGTAAGAAAGGAAAATAAACAAACAAAAATATCTCTCAAAAAGGACATTGTTACTTGTAAAACATTATAAAAATAAAACAAATTTAAATAAATAAATACAATAATGAGAAATCTATTAAAGAAGTGAATGTTTATTAAAAATTGAAAAAAAAATAATAATAATAAAAATCTTAAACAAAACAAAGAAATTCAAAATTATAAACAAAAAGCTAAAATATTAATTGACTTACAACAACATACTCTCTATAGACAAACAAAAATAATGATTGATTAAAATAATAATAACAATAATATTACTTATAATTAATTTCTTTAATATTTAAATAAATTAAACCAAAACAACAAGAACTTAACCATGTAATAAGTGTGTAATGTATTTATGTATACTCTTCAGCAGAGTTTTGTTAAATTTACTTATAATACAAATCAACAAATAAAAAAAATTAGAAAATACAAAAACTCCCCTAAAAAATAAAGAACAAAAATATAAATTTATATTTAAATTATCTTACAGCTAAATTTAATTCAATAAAAATAATAGTATTAATGTCGTCGTAAACAAAAAAATAAATATTTATATAACATTACAAAAAAAAAAAAACAAAAATATTTAAGTGTTTAGAGCAGTAATTATAACAAACAAAATAGCGGAATAACAATTAATATTAAATAATTATAAAAAAAAACAATGTAAAATTTCACGATAATACACAGAAATTATTAAAAAACAATCTCCAATTTAATTATTTATTACCATACCGAAAAATTACTTACACCCAACAAAACGAAGTACATACTTCCAAAAGAAGAACATTATCACCACTTCTAAAGAAGCATTATGTGATTTTTTTTTTATCTTCTGTGGAAGTTATGTTTAATGACTTCCGAAGAAGCGAAAATAATACAATTTTTTCAATGCTGAAGACATATTTTTGTTGTTCTTACATTTTTATGAGTTAAAAAATTTTATTTTTGGGATTTTGTATTAATACTTCCCTTATTAATGTTAATATTATTTAAGTCAAATTAGTTGTATTCTATAATACAATTTCGCATCCAAATAACTTCCAAAAAAAGAACATAAAAAGTACTTCTTGAGAATTACTTCAGACGTAGTGAATTTGGAATCAAATAAAAAGGACATTTCTCCTATGACAAGTCTGTGTTAAAATCACCACATCTGCAGGTCTTTCTCAGTACTTCCATGGAGTAAATTCTACTTCTTTTTCGCTTCTTTGGATGTTCTTTTTTTGATGGGCATATGTATGTTGTTGAGATTGTAGGTCTGATAGCGGGGGAGTTGGCGTGTTCTTCCTGGATGTTCCAAGCATTAGTGGCTCGTCTTGCACTTTCGTTTTTGTTGTTCCTTGCTTTGTTTTGCTTGCATAGATTTTTTTGTTTCCAGTTTATTTTATTTGTTTTTGTTTTGCTTAGGTTTGTTAAGTTTTTCTTGTTGATTGTATGTAGTTTTTTTTTAATTCTTGTGGTCTGTGATTTGTTGTTCATTGTTTTGATTTGCCAGCATTATGTTTTGTCTTTCGATGTCTAAATGTGCATGGTTTTGGTTTATCAGTCATAAACGTCAAAATGTGGAATGTAAACCTAACAGGGTGATTCAAGATTAATCAAAATCACTACGCAATTAGAGTTACCATGTCGAAATTAAGACAAGGAAGAGAAATTTAAAAAAATTATATTAAACATTATATTCTCTTAAGAAAAAAGGCAACTTTTCAAGGCTACAACAGAAAGTACATTGACCTGAAACTCTCTTGATGTACATTATATTTTTTTTTGGTAGAAAATACGTTATTTTTTTTCTTAATAGTATTTGTTTTTACAAAACTTCAGTTACTTTTCTTGTGTGAACTTTTTAAGGAAAAATCAAGATTACGAAAATCATAAGCCTAAATAAACAGACAGTTAACAAATACTTGCTACCGAGATAACATTAGATCACTAAAAAAAATAATAAGACAAACTTTAAATTGTATGTTTGTGCGAAAATTCAAATTCAAATTACATATTATATATGGTGCAATTTTAAAGACAGTTTATCTTTCATTACTAAGTTATAGAATAAAAGAAAAACCAGTGAGTATAAAAAAAAAAAAAAAAAATCTAAAACAAAAACAGAAATAGTTTTGAAGAAAATGAATATTTTATTCAAATAGATTTGTGCCACTGAAATAGAAAGCCAAGCAGCAAGGATAATTCTCCAGAAGCTTGCGAATACTCGGCCATATCATCCCACAGGACAGACACACAATTGGAATTAGAATATTCAAATTTTAAAGAAAAAGAAAGGTAATACAGAAAGATAATACCGTATATGTCTAAGTAGAAAATATATTGGTAGCCCGGTAATTTCTGAATGGAATACGCCACCTAGTTGTGAAAATCCGAGGATAAATTCTATCCACAAGATAAATAAGTCGGGGCAAGAACCTTGGTTGAGAACCTAAACCTAAATAGGATCCATACAATTAAAATCCATAATTAGACGTTTATAGCAAAAAGGCATTAGGGCAATACTAGTTAGGGTAGGTTAATTTATTTATGTTTTTATTAAGATATGTTGTTTTTTTTTATTGTTAAGATTTATTATAGATAAATTTGTTGTCATTTAATGTTTGTGAAGGGATTTATCTAAAAGAATAGTGTAGAAAAAGATCGTTAAAGATAAAAAAAAAAAAGGAAAAAGAATCAAGAAGTAGATTATCGTATTCTTGACATATATATATCTTTCAGGGAGCTCCTTTAGGGATATCAAAGAGAGTACTAGCAAAAATTAAAACGGATAAGATTTGAGTACAAGTGAAACTCTTAATAACGTTCTTTTAGTGATCCTTCCGTAGGCCTATTGTTATAATTTTGATTTTTTTTTTATTATAGTGTAGATTAAGTGAATTTGTTTAGTTTAAGTTTCATTTCCTTAGAGATTAAGTTTTATTTCCTTTTTAATAGTTTCATTCAATTTTATCGTTGTTTAACAACTAAATGATGTTAATGAAAGCCACAATATTATAGTTTCTCATCCTATGAAAAACCAATATATATTGTAGGAATTTTTCAGTCTTTTGGTATTTATAAAGATCAGAAAATTATTATATAAAAAAATTCCACATTGTTTAATTTTTTTGATTTACAAGAAAGATTATAAAAAAAAAAAAAGAGAAAACGAAACGAAATAAGGTTGAAAAGACCGTTCGGTTAATTTATATTATTATTAATTAAAAAGAAAAAGATTTTTTTTATTCTTCACTATAAAAATAATATTATAAACGAAAATTAAAAGAGAAACAAATTACTTAGGATTGACCAATTTTAATGAAATTGATAAAGACCTTTATTTGCTAATAGATAATTTAACACAAAATTTAGTATTAAGCTTTTATTTATGTTTATTGTTTAAATTAGTTAATAAATGTGATTTTTGAAAAGATTAATTGTTACAAAATGTGTCCTTAAAGTTTAATTGTTACAGGTACAGTGGGCCGAAGATGTGTGAGTTGCGTTAAATGGTGAGTGGTTGAATGTGTTAACGAATTTGAGAAGGGGTCATAATTCATGAAAATGACCTAGGTAGGGTGGGCGACGAGGATGGGATTAACATCTAAACCCATTGTTAATATGTTGGTGTTGTAAAATAATATGTATAGTTAGGGATTTGTATGTTTAGAGTGAAATATTTTTTTTTGTTGTGACGAGCCATAGGTGATGTAGATGCGGGTTGAGTTCCCACGCCGAAGTCTGAGCTGGCAAGAGGCGGCATCGTTGGTCACCGAAGAGAAAGACAAGGTTACGTAACAATAAATGGCGCCCAATATGAAAGTAGTATCAGAAGTAAGACACGTATACCATCGAAACGCGTTGTAGGAAAACAGTTTTATTGAGATATTATGATTTCGTTTTGATTCAAAACCGTCCTAACCATTGAAAAGATGTTAGTTTGCGTGTTTTGGAATAAAATCAAAATCATACATTCATATTTTTTTTAGGAGAAATTAATTAAACATTCAAAATCGTCCTTAAATTGAATATAATTAAGTTGCGTATTGAATTTGTTAGTTTTTTTTTTTTTTTTTTGTTTGATATAAATGTCCTGTTTTGTAAGATACAGTTTGCATGTTATATTGATGACAATATATAAAGGATCAATCAAGACCTGACCTATATTATAATGAATGAATAAAGTTAGCATGTTTTGAGTTGATGCTTTTGTTTTAACAGGAAACCGGAAACAAAATTACGAATCAAATATCGTCCTAAAATAAGTAAAATATATGTTTAGTTTGCGTATTTGATTCGTGTTTCTTTTTATGTTTTCTGTTTCAAATTATATTAGGAAAATTAAAGGAAAATATATTATTTTATAACACCACATCTTTTGTTGGAAATCGTCTTAAAAACATATTCAACCTCGTAATATCAACCACCATAAAAAAAAAAAAACTCATCTATCTTCTGGAAAACCACTGTTCCTGTATCTTGTATATATTATTTGTCAATTGTGTAATCGTACATTGTAAAATTATTTTTTTTTTTTAACTTATATAGTATATTTGTATTGTGAAATCTTATGTTATATGTATTTTGTGTTGTCATTGTTATAACTTTAATATTACCTGTGTTTTGTGAAATCTTATTTAAGAAAAAAATTTGTAAATTAGTATAGTGATATATGTTTATTGTGTTGTATTGTTCTTAGTTCTAGCAAGTATAGTATTGTTTAGTGTTATATGTGAACAAATTGATATTTTTTTTAATCATATTTTACCACTATGCCAATTCAAAGAACTCCTCCAAGATCTGAAAACGTAGAAGTAGGAGACATTATAGATATGTCTGAAACCATTAGAACACCCAATACTCACGAGATGAAGCGTACAGAATCTGTTAAAGTAGTTTCAGGGCAATCATCAGGAGCAATTCCAAAAGTACAGAATCCTCAACCACCAGCCAATTATAGTATGCCACCGCCACCAATTCCACAATTGCAGAGAGGTATCTCTATAGGACATAGTCCAAGAGCATACGCGGGTTTAATCCGCGAACTCATTATTGAAACAAATAAGGAATATAGGGATGAGCTAGAAAATAAATTAGATAGGAGAATACAAAATAGCTTACAGGAAGGTTTTGCTGAAATAATAAAAGAAATGAGGAAGATTAGTTTGAATGAAAAATCTTCTGAAGGCGTAGATTCTCTAATTAGTGAAGACATTGAACCACCAGTAGATTGCATCACAAGAGCTCCGGAGAAGAAGAGAAATGACACTGTTCATCCTCCTCGAAGAAGATTGGATTTTCCTCAAATGTCTGATGATGGTATGAATGTAAGTGAGAATAGCGTGCGCAATGAGGCATTTACCAATATTACAACTAATGTAAACCCTGATTCGCAGAGATATTCCCATAACATGTATGTCAGAGTCGACAAATGGGACATAAGTTTTGACGGCGATACAGATAAACTCAATATCGAAGATTTCATCTTCAGAATTGAGTATTTGCAAAAATATCATGCTTGTCCATGGAGGGAATTATGTGGTGAATTTCATAAGTTGTTAAAAGGAGATGCTAAGGATTGGTACTGGTTGTTAGTACAACAGAAAACTATTGAAACTTGGGATGATTTAAAGAAGGCTCTGAGGGTACAGTATGGCTCGAATCGTAGCGAATACGAGTTCATGCGTGATTTTGAAGAGCGTAAGCAGAGGACAGGGGAATCTATAGATGCTTATTTTCTGGTAATGAGAAAACTAAGATCTCGATTGAGAACACCATTACCTGAATATGAAGTAATAAGGATTATCAAGAGGAATATCAGGCAGAATATATCCCAAATAGTTTATCCTATGCAAGTTTTTACAGTAGAACATTTAAGAGACGAGTGCAAGGAAATAGAAAAAAATTACGGAAGAAGAGAGTTAGGAGCTTCGATGCAACCGCAGATAAGGTATGGACAGAGGAGACAGATAGAGGAAATCGTAGAGAATGAACAAGGGGAGATAATAGAAGAAATATACCCTAGAAACAAACCAAAGATTAATAAAGTAGATAACATTATATGCTGGAATTGTCACTTATCTGGTCACGTATTCAAAGAATGTCCATCGATGCAGCGAAATTTGTTTTGTTACAAATGCGGTTTAAATGGGGTAGTGACTACCACATGTCCTAATTGCTCGGAAAACCTTCAGGCGAGCGTGAGGAAACCGGTCGAATCACGCTCGACTCAGACAACAACCGGAGATTCAAAAGTGTAGGTACTCAAACTGAAAATAGGGTATCAAACGAGAATAAAATCACAAGTTTGAAAAGAATGAATGTGAGAACAGATAGTAAATTGAAAGACAATAATAGTAGTAACACCTATGAAGAAAGATTAGAGAACTATATGAAGATAAGGAAAAGGATATTTGAATCAGAACCGGATATAGAAAAGTTGATAAAAGTTAAAAGAACAAGAAATAGGTTTAAAGGCAAGAAGAATTTATTTAAGAATATAACTCAATCCGTCCAAAAATGTTGTGCTATAAATAATAATAATAATAATGATCCAAGAGCATTCACTACAATACAAATAGGAGAAAGTAGATTGGAAGGATTACTCGATAGTGGAGCATCAATTAGCATACTGGGTAAAGACTGTTTAGAATTAGTTGATAAATTAGGTTTGAATGTTAGTCCGATTCTGGCTGAAGTAAGAACAGCAGGTGGAAAGGAGTATAATGTAATAGGAAAAACTTCTTTAAATGTTGACTACAAAGGCAAATCCGGAAGGGTAGAATTTTATTTAGTTCCAGATTTGATACAAAAGGTTTATTTAGGGATAAATTTCTGGAGGGAATTTCAAATTGCACCGGAAATTTTTGAATTAGATGCCATTGAACCGGAAGTGTTAGAAAGTAATTTTCCCCTGAATGTTGACAATGTTGATGAACACAAACTCACTTTGGAACAACAAAAGAAATTGGATGAAGTAAAATCTTCATTCCGGACCTATGAGGAACATGGATTAGGGCGAACTCAGATGGAAATCCATACAATAGAATTAATTGAGGGTACGGTACCAATAAAGGACAGATATTATCCTGTTTCACCTGCAATACAGGAACTCATATACGCTGAAGTGGATGAAATGTTGAAATTAGGAGTAATCGAAGTTAGTCAAAGTCCTTGGAGTAACCGCTCCACATTAGTAAGAAAACCCGGTAAAAACAGACTCTGCTTGGATGCAAGAAAACTCAATGAAAGGACAACCAAAGATGCATACCCAATACAGAATATAGAGGGAATACTGAGCAGGTTAGACGAGACACACTATATTAGTAGCGTAGATTTAAAATTTGCATTCTGGCAGATTGAATTAGAGCAAAAGTCCAGAGCCTACACAGCTTTTACAATACCAGGGCGTCCGTTGTATCAATATGTTGTAATGCCTTTTGGCTTGTGCAACGCTGCGCAAAGGCTGTGTAGACTCATGGACAAAGTGATTCCTCAGGAATTAAAATCCAATGTATTCGTCTATCTGGATGATTTACTAGTCATTTCATCAAATTTTGAAGATCACTTGAAGTTATTAAGTAAAGTAGCTGAATGTCTCAGAAATGCTAACCTTACGATAGGATTAAAAAAGTCTAAGTTTTGTTTTAAGGAGATTAGATACTTAGGATTCATTGTGGGAGGAGGTTGCATGAAAACAGATCCAGTCAAAATCGAAGCCATCAAGAATATACCGTTGCCAAAATCAGTCCGAGAGATAAGGAGTTTTCTAGGCACAGCGGGATGGTATCGCCGTTTCATACAAAACTTTTCAACGTTAACGGCTCCCCTAACGAACTTGATTAGGAAAGGGACGAAATTCGAGTTAACAGAAGAGGCTATAGAAAGTTTTAATAAACTCAAGCAAGCCCTAACGACAGCTCCAGTCCTAGCACATCCAAACTTTAGAAAACGATTTTACATTCAATGCGATGCATCGAATTATGGCATAGGCGCGGTATTATTTCAAAAAGATGAAGAGAATAATGAAAGACCGATTTCATTCTTCTCTCAGAAACTTAACCGGGCCCAAATTAACTACAGTGTTACTGAAAAAGAATGCTATGCGGCTGTAATGGCGATCAAAAGATTCCGACAATATGTGGAATTGATGCCTTTCACAGTTATCACAGATCACGCTAGCTTGAAATGGCTCATGTCTTTAAGGGATTTAAGTGGAAGACTGGCGAGATGGGCATTAAAGCTTCAATCTTACGATTTTCAAATAGAGCATAGAAAAGGTTCAGAGAATGTAGTAGCCGATACTTTGTCGAGGTTAGTGGAAGAGGTTATGTTAGATGGAAATGATATACTAGGTTTTGATACAACAGAATTCGAGTCCGAAGAATATCTGGAATTGATAGAATCCATAAAAGAAAACCAGGCGAAACTACCGGATCTCAAGGTTGTAAACGGTATGATTTATAAAAGAACCAGTTCAAGCATAGAGTTAGATGATTTGGACGAATTTCAATGGAAATTGTGGGTCCCCAGTAGTGTGACAAATGCACTTATAGAAGAAGCTCATAATCCAGTGGATAAAGCCCATGGCGGAATTCATAAAACATTACACCGTCTCCGAACGAAATATTACTGGCCGAATATGATTATTCAAATTAGGAATTATATACAGAAATGCACAATTTGTAAGGAATCTAAATCAGCAAATGTAAATCTAATGCCGGAAATAGGATCTGAAGTAGTCACAGTAAGGCCATTTCAGAAACTTTACATAGATTTTTTAGGAAAATATCCCAGGTCAAAAAAAGGTAATGCCTACATCTTTATAGTTGTGGACCATATGACCAAATTTGTTTTTCTAAAAGCGATGAGGGAGGCAACTGCATCTAATGTGATAAAATTTCTCTCGGAAGAAGTTTTTCATCAATTTGGTGTCCCGGAAACTATACACTCCGATAATGGACAACAATTTACGTCCAAAGAGTTCGGGAAAATGGTCGAAACATATAAAATAAACCACATGAGAACAGCTGTATATGCTCCTCAATCGAACGCTTCCGAAAGGGTCAACCAAAGTGTCTTATCAGCGATAAGAGCGTATTTGGAAAAGGACCATAGGGATTGGGATATAAATTTACCTTCAATTGAACTAGCCTTAAGAACATCGGTCCATACAACCACTGGTGTTACTCCATTCTTTGCTTTGTTTGGACACAATATGTTCACTTGTGGCTCTGACTACAAATTGGCAAAACAATTAAGAGCATTAGAAGACAACGAAATCATGATGGATAGGTCAGATAAGATTAGACTTATTAGAGAAAGAATAAAGGAAAACATACATAAAGCATATGAACGAAGTTCTCTGAGATTTAATAGAGGTGCTCGTGTAGTACGATTTGTGCCAGGCCAGGAAGTTTATAAAAGAAACTTTGTCTTGAGTGACTTCAAAAACAACATAAATGCGAAATTCTGCAGGAAGTTCGTGAAATGTAGAATTCGTAGTGTTATTGGAAACAATATGTACGAGTTGGAAAGTCTGTCAGGAACTCCTCTTGGAATTTATCATGCAAAGGACATAAAACAATAGAAAATGATAACAGTGCAATATGGTTTGATTTTGAATATGTAGTTATAATTAGGATAAACAAAACCACTATCTTGACGAAATAGAATAGTTATAAGAGTACATACATAGAAAAATAAGTTAAGATGTGTTTTGTTGGTCTAAGTGTTCAATTATATTTCAAAATTATACCTATATAAAGTGTTGTACAGTGTAGTAAAGGAAAGCAGTACAATATGAGAGATAAGTTTAATAGATTTGACTTATGTTTGACAAATATAATTTGCAATAATAAGTTAAGTTTATGTATCTTGTAGTCTTATATGTGTTAACTGTTTGTCTGAATTTACACAAAGTTGTCCGTGATATGTTCTACGAATTTTAGGAAAATAAATTAGGGATAGATGCAATATTGAGGATACGTTAACAGATCTTCTATTATATGTGCAATATTAGTATAAGATTTGTGTCCTGTCTTCAATGTGAAATTTATTCTGAAATTTATACACCTATGTCCTGTCGTACAATGTTTACAATAAAATATGATAGAAACTATTTGATATTTCCGTGAACTTAGATCTATGAGAGTAGAAGTGAAATAGGGAATATACATATCGGACAGAAGAGCAACGCTAGGAAAAAGGGGTGAAGTTACTTAACTAATGCTCTGAATGTTGATTGCCCGGCTAACTAGTGCGGAGTATCCGTGGGTGTAGCCTACGTTGGGCACTCATGATCAAAAGACAAGCAAAATAACTTACCTTAATTTGTAATCTCACACTATCTTTCCTGCACCAAGTCTGGGAAATATAGAGTTTTGTTGAGATTGTAGGTCTGATAGCGGGGGAGTTGGCGTGTTCTTCCTGGATGTTCCAAGCATTAGTGGCTCGTCTTGCACTTTCGTTTTTGTTGTTCCTTGCTTTGTTTTGCTTGCATAGATTTTTTTGTTTCCAGTTTATTTTATTTGTTTTTGTTTTGCTTAGGTTTGTTAAGTTTTTCTTGTTGATTGTATGTAGTTTTTTTTTAATTCTTGTGGTCTGTGATTTGTTGTTCATTGTTTTGATTTGCCAGCATTATGTTTTGTCTTTCGATGTCTAAATGTGCATGGTTTTGGTTTATCAGTCATAAACGTCAAAATGTGGAATGTAAACCTAACAGGGTGATTCAAGATTAATCAAAATCACTACGCAATTAGAGTTACCATGTCGAAATTAAGACAAGGAAGAGAAATTTAAAAAAATTATATTAAACATTATATTCTATTAAGAAAAAAGGCAACTTTTCAAGGCTACAACAGAAAGTACATTGACCTGAAACTCTCTTGATGTACATTATATTTTTTTTGGTAGAAAATACGTTATTTTTTTTCTTAATAGTATTTGTTTTTACAAAACTTCAGTTACTTTTCTTGTGTGAACTTTTTAAGGAAAAATCAAGATTACGAAAATCATAAGCCTAAATAAACAGACAGTTAACAAATACTTGCTACCGAGATAACATTAGATCACTAAAAAAATAATAAGACAAACTTTAAATTGTATGTTTGTGCGAAAATTCAAATTCAAATTACATATTATATATGGTGCAATTTTAAAGACAGTTTATCTTTCATTACTAAGTTATAGAATAAAAGAAAAACCAGTGAGTATAAAAAAAAAAAAAAAAAATCTAAAACAAAAACAGAAATAGTTTTGAAGAAAATGAATATTTTATTCAAATAGATTTGTGCCACTGAAATAGAAAGCCAAGCAGCAAGGATAATTCTCCAGAAGCTTGCGAATACTCGGCCATATCATCCCACAGGACAGACACACAATTGGAATTAGAATATTCAAATTTTAAAGAAAAAGAAAGGTAATACAGAAAGATAATACCGTATATGTCTAAGTAGAAAATATATTGGTAGCCCGGTAATTTCTGAATGGAATACGCCACCTAGTTGTGAAAATCCGAGGATAAATTCTATCCACAAGATAAATAAGTCGGGGCAAGAACCTTGGTTGAGAACCTAAACCTAAATAGGATCCATACAATTAAAATCCATAATTAGACGTTTATAGCAAAAAGGCATTAGGGCAATACTAGTTAGGGTAGGTTAATTTATTTATGTTTTTATTAAGATATGTTGTTTTTTTTTATTGTTAAGATTTATTATAGATAAATTTGTTGTCATTTAATGTTTGTGAAGGGATTTATCTAAAAGAATAGTGTAGAAAAAGATCGTTAAAGATAAAAAAAAAAAAGGAAAAAGAATCAAGAAGTAGATTATCGTATTCTTGACATATATATATCTTTCAGGGAGCTCCTTTAGGGATATCAAAGAGAGTACTAGCAAAAATTAAAACGGATAAGATTTGAGTACAAGTGAAACTCTTAATAACGTTCTTTTAGTGATCCTTCCGTAGGCCTATTGTTATAATTTTGATTTTTTTTTTATTATAGTGTAGATTAAGTGAATTTGTTTAGTTTAAGTTTCATTTCCTTAGAGATTAAGTTTTATTTCCTTTTTAATAGTTTCATTCAATTTTATCGTTGTTTAACAACTAAATGATGTTAATGAAAGCCACAATATTATAGTTTCTCATCCTATGAAAAACCAATATATATTGTAGGAATTTTTCAGTCTTTTGGTATTTATAAAGATCAGAAAATTATTATATAAAAAAATTCCACATTGTTTAATTTTTTTGATTTACAAGAAAGATTATAAAAAAAAAAAAGAGAAAACGAAACGAAATAAGGTTGAAAAGACCGTTCGGTTAATTTATATTATTATTAATTAAAAAGAAAAAGATTTTTTTTATTCTTCACTATAAAAATAATATTATAAACGAAAATTAAAAGAGAAACAAATTACTTAGGATTGACCAATTTTAATGAAATTGATAAAGACCTTTATTTGCTAATAGATAATTTAACACAAAATTTAGTATTAAGCTTTTATTTATGTTTATTGTTTAAATTAGTTAATAAATGTGATTTTTGAAAAGATTAATTGTTACAAAATGTGTCCTTAAAGTTTAATTGTTACAGGTACAGTGGGCCGAAGATGTGTGAGTTGCGTTAAATGGTGAGTGGTTGAATGTGTTAACGAATTTGAGAAGGGGTCATAATTCATGAAAATGACCTAGGTAGGGTGGGCGACGAGGATGGGATTAACATCTAAACCCATTGTTAATATGTTGGTGTTGTAAAATAATATGTATAGTTAGGGATTTGTATGTTTAGAGTGAAATATTTTTTTTTGTTGTGACGAGCCATAGGTGATGTAGATGCGGGTTGAGTTCCCACGCCGAAGTCTGAGCTGGCAAGAGGCGGCATCGTTGGTCACCGAAGAGAAAGACAAGGTTACGTAACAATGTAGTTCAAACAATTTTTAACCCAGAGAGCAAATTATACTTTTCCATATGATGAAGTTGATATTTCTTTTTGTCTAAGCATGCATGCAAAAGTCTAATTTTTCATGGCATTTCAGAGATTGTCTCAGATTTCTTTCGGATATGTCCGTTAGTTACTGCCCAATTTTGCTGATTTTAAATAGAAAACTTCTCGAAAGCATGTCTGGCACAATTGCTAATAATTTGTATCCCGAAGATATCTGCTGTCTTCAAAAAACTGATTTTAACTAACATACAGACAGACTGACAGGCTGGCATACATACATATATCGACATTAATCGACTATCTATAGGGGCAAAATTGATTTAGTTTGAGCACAAACCATAAAAGTTCAAACAAAATTGATTTTTTGAATTTAGCTTTAAAATTGTATATCTGGCAATATGGTTTTACTTTTCTAATTCGGCTTTTATTTACAATGACGACCTTTTAACTTTTTCTACAAGATAATCGGCTTTCCAACTTTTTGAACAAAATAGTCGACTTTTTCAATAAAAATTGATTGTTCGTTTTGTAAAATCCTAGTATTTAATAATTTTATATTATCGACATTTTTGACTTATCACTCTTCGACTTATTTCGACATTTATTTATAAAGTCGACTTTATCCCCTTTCGAATTTGTTAATATGTATGTATATGTAATCGATTATTTTCATTTTGACTTCAAATTTCAACGATTAATTGCTATAAATATAAATGTATACTTGACACACCCTGCTGATTAATTAAAACTCACCACACTAACAGGGTTGTATTTTTGCTATTTATTAGTCCAATTAACTGCAGCCAACTTCACATTATTAACCAATTTTTTGAGTTTTAATTTCAATTTCTTTGTGATTTGTTTTATTTAAGCATTTTATCATTTATTTCAGCAATTTAATTGTTCTTATTGAAATAAAAATAAATATTGTGCCTGCATAAGTGAAAAACTGGAAAGAATTTGTGTAAAAAACTTAAAAGAAAGCCTTTTTATAATGGCATTTCGCAACAGTGGCTCAATTGAGCAAATGGATTCAAGTATCGAAATGCGTTCTCCCTCTTCGCCTGTATGTGCTATATTGCCAAGAAAACTACGCTTTGCTTCACCTAGCAAAGATGAAGACGAAGAAGCGGAAGAATCATCGAAAGTAATTGTCAAACAAAAATTTAATTTAAGAAGAAATATACTTGAAAGTGATACAACAATAAAAACCACACAAAAGTCTGAGACACCAACAACAATGTCTATATCACCACCCTACCGTAAAGTAAGAGCATTAAGATTGTTCGATACTCCTGCTACACCTAAAACAATTTTGGAAAAATCATCTGGTAAATGTTTAAATCATCTCTCAGCGGTGGCTGCAGCAGATGTGACAAAAAGACAAGAATCCTTATTCCTAAAGACAGTAGAAAGGCCGCGTTCTCTGCCTTTGCATAACAGAACTTTGGATCATGTCATGCAACAGCAAACGGCTAATGTGAATCCCTTTACACCAGATAGTAAGTATTTGTTATGAATATAAACTGGAATAGTTTAAACAGGTTTCTTCCTTTTCATATTCTTATTAAAGGTTTAATGGCTCACAATAAGAAACGTTGTCGTACACAATTTGGACGGGAGAATCTAAGTAATAGATCATTGCAATTGTTTCTCAACAGTGACGAGGACTTAGTCAACGATTGTGAACAAGCGCCAGAAATGCATCAAGCACCAAAGCGTTTAGCTTTGCAGGATACAAACATTAGTCGCTATAAAAAGGAATTTGTTGAGTTATCAGTGATTGGCATTGGAGAATTTGGTATGGTGTATCAATGTCTCAACCGCCTAGATGGTTGTATTTATGCCATTAAAAAGAGCATTAAACCAGTAGCAGGTAGTTCTTTTGAGTAAGTATTTCAAAGACAATCAATTAAAATTTTTTGAATATTCTAATTTTTATTTATAAATCAATGATGTTTTTACAATTCCAGAAAACAAGCTCTTAATGAGGTTTGGGCACATGCAGTATTGGGTAAACACGATAATGTTGTGCGTTATTATTCCGCCTGGGCGGAAGATAATCATATGCTTATACAAAATGAATATTGTAATGGCGGCAGCCTACAGTCTCTCCTACAAAAGCGATCTCTGGTGGAATCAGAATTAAGAATCTTATTGTTACATGTTGCCGAAGGCTTACGTTATATACACTCCAACGATTTGGTACATATGGATCTGAAATCGGGCAATATATTTCTAACAAAAGTACCATCAGTACATAAAACATCAATGCCCCCATTGACCAAAGAGTGCTACGAAACAGGCATGGATGGCATCTATGAAGAACTAAGCAATTCCGAATGGTTGATAACTTACAAAATTGGTGATCTGGGACATGTGACGTCGGTCAATGAACCGTGTGTGGAGGAGGGAGATTGCCGCTATTTACCTAAGGAAATCTTAGATGATGACTTTTCAGATCTGTTTAAGGCTGATATATTTTCATTGGGTCTAACGTTATATGAAGCGGCTGGTGGAGGACCGCTACCAAAAAATGGACCCGAATGGCATGACCTAAGAGATGGCAAAGTACCAGATATACCAACATTAAGTCGAGAATTTAATGATCTAATTAAAGTGATGACTCATCCAGATCCTCAGAAGAGACCATCATCTACATCGATTTTTAATCATTCGTAAGTATTTAAGAGATTTTCTCTCGAAGTTTTCTTAAGTTATAAATATTTTATTCAAAAAAACTACATGTAATATATATTTATATTTTTTTCATTTTAGCGTTTTAAATTCATTGGAATCAAAGAGCAAAGCTCAGTTAAGCCAAGAATTAACTATAGAAAAACGTAAAAATGAAATATTATTACGAAAACTAAGGGAAGCGCGGAAAACCATTAAAGCTTATGAACATAATGCAAAAGGTAAATAAAAAAAATATCTGTCTCCTATAATATTTAACTCTATTTATTATAGGCAATCATTCCAGTTTTAATAGTCCTCAAGTGATGGCTGATCAGCGTTGCCTTCGTTCATGTACACGCAAAAAGCGTACGCCCTGTCTGAATTCCAAGATGGAAAGTCTTCGTGATCGCAACAAAAATGTTATTAATAATCTAAAATATTAATTTGTTATTTCATTATAATTATGTGTGTGTTTTCTTTTTTATTTTATTATTATTATTATTTTGCTTTATTAGTTTATATGTTTTAAATCATTTAATTTCATTAAATAATATAAATTGTGAAATTTGTCTAACAAACGTTATTCCAATCTCTCGCGCAGCAGTCCTTAATACAAGAACCGCTTTTATTATTATTTAAAATATAAGTGCCCCCTCTTTATGCACTTTGAATTTTTGTATTCGAAGTATTATTATGTTTTTTTTGTAACATTTCCTTTTTTTCGCTTTTTTTATTATCAAAATAAAATTTAATTTCAATGAAAAACATCCTGTAAATAAGAAAATATATAATATTTTTTAATAGTAATTAATACAGTATTTATATTTATTTCTTTATGCTACACTTTGTTTACTGTTAACACTTTTAATAATAAAAATGTTGCACTACTTTATTCGTAACGAATCATTTTTTGTCTTCTGTATTAATTTTCCTCTTGTCCCCCATCTCCTTATTTTGTATGTTATATTTGAATTAATTTTTTTGTGTTAAAATTAAATTTATTAATAATTATTTGTTAAGCTATTTTTTATATTATTAAAAATAAAAAAAAATTAACAATGATAAGGTGGTGTATTTTATTTGGTGACGACGGATGATAGATAAATTGCATTGACCAAATGTGTGGCCGTCATATACATTAAAACTATTGTCAAGTCCACGTTGAAAATGTGAAGTGGTTTCATTCTGAAAAAGTTGTAATTTTCCTTTTTTGAAGAAGAAAATTATAGAAGACAATTCCACTTTCGATCGGAATGAAATTCTGTGACAGGCCTGTATTTGGATGATAATTAGGATGTCGATGCATCAAGCACTCATATTGCTAGGTTATTACAAGTGTGTCCGGAGAAACCCCATAAAACAACCTATACTTTTATATAGCACCAAACTTAGTTGAATCAAAGGTATTATATGGTCTCCTCCAGATTTAAGTGATCTCCACATAACCTCACTCTGAGGTAAAATGAAAGCACGCGTTTAATGCAAACAACGCACAACTTGGAAACATTTATACGAAGTAATCCATTAAATTAGAGCGAGTGAGACGCAATTATTTCGAAAGCTTGGCAACAAAGACAACCCTGACCGTCCTTATAAAATAAGAGTTGTTCCCCAACTTACACCTGAATCACGACTGCTGTAAAAACTTAACAAACAATAAGTTATTTTAAATTTATCGCGTCCTTAACATTCAATACATTTTAATAATGCCTTAAGGTATGCTATGAAATGCAACATTATATTGGAATATTGTTAATACAAACTTGTTTTTATATACTTTGTTAAATATTGATTGAAGTTTGTAAATTTTGTATAAGTAGGTTTTTGAAATATTGTATGAAAAAATATTTAAAAATTTTTCATTCTGAAATAAATCTTTCAACATAGAAATACATTTCTACACATTATAATATGTCTGTTTCCATATTTGTCAGTTTTGCAGGTTTTAGTCAGAAATCAGAAAAACAACAAAATACATTGAAACGGACGGGAATGGCTTATTGTAAACCTTGCAACCTTGCAACAGACAAATTGACTGAATCTCATTAATTTATATTATTTCGTTTTAGGTTAGGTTAGGAAGGGTTATACACCGTAAAAACGGTGTATATCCACTCGGAGACCATAAGGTCCATTGTGATTCCCTTCAAGAAGTGAAGATTCAAAAACAGAGAAGCCAAAACACTACCATAACACAAGAAAAAAAATCCATGTCCCCCTATAAAGCCCAGTTAAAGAAGTGACTAATTCCCTTGACAAAACCTAGTAGACTGCGAGGGTTAAGTCCCGCAATTTCCTCCAGTTCGCCATGGAACCTATTCCCTAGCCATTTCAACCTGAGGTTCTGTATCCTAGGACACTGGCAAATAATATGCTCGATCGTCTCTACTTCCTCCTCATCCTCGCATAACCTGCAATAGTCCGGTACACTACTGTCCCACTTACTAACAAAGGTTCTAACTGAGCAGTGTCCAGTTAGAATCCCTATCAGAACCCTTAGACTGCGTCTGTCCAGTCTTATAAGTATTTTGGTAGCACCCATATCAAGTTTTGGCCACAGGGCCTTTGATATTTTGCAATCCAATCTACTATTCCAGGACTGGTTAATGATATCACGTATTCTTTCGAATATCAACCTATTATAGTGACAAATGGGTGGTTTAACCATCCTTTCCCTGTCATCTATATCAAGGTCCGAACCTAATCTAGCTAGTTCGTCCGCAACCTCATTACCATGCACATTACAGTGCCCTGGCACCCAACACAATCTAATGACAAACAGTCTCATAATGTCCCTAAGGGCATTTCTGCAATCTACAACTAGGTGCGAGTGTACCGTGTGACAATCCAATGCTCTAAGAGATTTCGTTTTAACATGAGCATGTTTTGCACAGACAGGCAGGATTGCTATATATGTATGTATGTAAATCGACTGATGTTCCCGGCGGAAGTGAAAATTTAGTTCACTCTAAGATACCATTTGTCCTGCTGTCAATATTTGGTGAGCTGAACCAAAGAATAAAAAGGTCTTTTTTGAGTTTTTCATAATTTTTTCATATTTTTCCAAAGAAAGATGTGAAATTTTAGTATCATAAGAAAGGTTTTCGAAAGACGCTTTCAATTACATATCAGATTTTTGTGTAGCAGCAAAAGCAATTAAAGTTTTATATTTTCTGGAAATTTTTAACATAACATAATTTAGTTATTACAAACGTATGTATATAATAATCCTCATCAAATTTTACCAAAGCGTTTTTTTCGTTTGTCAAAATTCAATCTAGATCGAATTTTATTTGAATTTAACGAAGTCTATGGACATATGTAATGAAAACATTGCAAAATAATGTAAGCAACATATGTAGGAAACTGCATCTGATGATTGCTAATGGAATAACACTTCAAAACGGAGACACCATTGACTTAAGACTACGGCAATGACACTAGTAAATAAAGTGTGGAAGGAATAGTAAAAAAAACGTTGTTAATGGATTTTACTCTTTATCATTTATTGATCAAAAATTATGCTTAATGGTACAAATCAAAATGACATTTTATTAGGAAGTGTATGGGTTGATTTAACTGTTTATTTCTATTAATTCTTAAGGTGATTTTATTTTTCTTAAATTTTCATACTTAAAAGAGGGACTTAATTTTAAAGAAAAATAAAAAAGTATATGAAATATAATTTATATTGTTATAATTACAATTTATTTGCTTTCGTTCAATCAATCAACATAGCATGTGTAAGGATGTGTAAAAACATGTATGTATATCATGGATGATGAATGTTGTATATGTTTTATAATATTTTGAAGTATATATTTGGAAATACAAATTCATTTAGTTTTTTATATATAATGTTTTATAATACAATACGATTCAAATCATGAATAGTTAAATATTGATTTTTGCTTACATGGAAGTGGTAAAAGTAGGAAGTTCGACTTTATATTTAGTCTTCTAAATTTTAAACTAAATTTCAAGAATAGATGACTAAATATGGCAGAAGTAAAATGATTCAAGTAAAAATTATAAGATTTGAAGATTATTATTTTTTGTTTGTTGGTTAATGACTTTAATGTATGACTTAGTTTTTGGCTGCTGCTATTCTAGTTGGTGTTTGCTTTAAATAAATAAAACTAATAAAAGCAGCTTTGTCCGAAAATACATAATTTAAAATATATAGTATATATAAATAAGGAATAAACTTATAAAAGAAAACTCATTAAAATAAAATAAAAAATGTTATTTTGCAAATTTAAAGTCTTTTCACTAAATACTGGCATAAAAGTTTCAACACTTCTATACAGTGTATTTCAAAAAATGTTTCTTTTCTTCTTGTTTTTGTTTTTTGTGTTTTTTTTTTTTTTCTAAAAAATGTTTAGTAGTGTAACATCTATATTCTAGGTTCTTTTATTCTTTAGCAGCTGTTTATGTTTAATATAATATGTATTATTTATAACCTTAAATAAGTAAAAATTTGAAAATCGAAAAATGTACTCTTTTTGGGATTTTATAAAATTTTTACTTTATATAAGCTGCTAATTGATTTTTGCTCAGTAATTGCTAATCTCTATGTGAGTTTGAGCGCGAACGAGAAATTGAAGAACCACCGCCTCCGCCATGTCTACGAGATTCTGTGCGACTACGTTTTGAATGAGTGCTTCGTTTCGGTGATGGTGAATCATCTTCGTAACGTCGCTTAGGCGATGGTGAATCTACAGCAGCGGCGCCAGCTCCTCCGTTACGTTCATCATCACTGTATCGATAAGAATCACCATTTTCACCACGTCCATTTTCTCTAGTACGACCGTAAGTTTCTCTAGCTTTGCGTGATGTTTCTCTAGTTGCAGACACAGAACGACTATGGGATCTTGATGCTGATCGTGAGTGAGACCTGTTGCGACCTCGCGATGCACTACGTGAACGACTGCGTGTATGACTGTAAGTTAAAAGAGATAGAAAAAAAAAGGAAAAATTACTATAATTTTTAAGAATTTATTCAGTTTAGTTTTTCTTAAAACTTTAATAAAAGTTATTACTTAAACCTTGTAAAAGCTAAATTTTATTGTAAACGTAAAAATAAAAACTAATGTTTTCACGAATATTTGATAAGTTAAAATTTATCGAATTAGCTTTCGTATGGAATACACATTTCGATTTCGAAATTCTAGTTAAAATATACTATATATCTTGTTAGATATCAGAATGCCATAATTATTAAAAATTATGATAGTCTTTACTTGATAATAAACGGTTTTTATGTCCCTTGATTTCATATTTCAAATCATATAATCTGTTTAAAAGTTATTTTTAATTACCACTATTCTGCATTTCAATTCGAATCGATATTTTCTCCGTTTGGCATCTTTAGTATTCTGCATATCGATTCGAAGCTCCGTCACTAAAATAACAACTTAGAAAAACGTAGTTACGATCGTAATGCAGAATACATACAATCGTAAAGCATTGAAATAAAATGGTATTGCTTCTTCTTTTTCTTACGATTCCGTTTTTTGTTGGAATACCATTTTTCGATCGCAGCGTAACTGAATGCAGAAACGTAATCGAAATGCAGAATAGGAGTGAATATTTCGCGAACTATGTATGTATGTATGAATTTGTTTCAATTTGCTCTTCAATATTTTTACTGCTGGTTCTTTAACTTAAGCAGCTGTTTGGATCATTGCTAGATCGCCTTGTACAAATATTCCTTAGGGCACCTTAAATTTTTTCGGGATGTAAGTGTCATAAGGAGTTGAGTCTTGTTCCCAGAGTTTAACAATCATTAAGACTATCGGTCGTTTCAAATCTATTATAATCTATGAAAAAGGAGATAATATTCAGTGTCCAAAATTAATGGATAAAGTTAAAGAAATTTAGCAGTCTATCTTCCATAGATTAACAACAATGGTATGAGATTATTTGTGCACTTGCGTTCCCTTTTCTTACTTTTTTAACCTTTTTTGCATACAAATGTTGGCGGCTTATTAAAAACACAAACAATTTTAAATATTTGTTTTTAACGAAAAACAATTCTGTGGCAGAAATGAAAAAGTACATATCTCAAGATATGCAAAAATCATGTTTTCGCATTTTTGAAATCTCCATACTCAACTCTATATTGTGTCAATTTTTCATAGATATCGGTTCAGAACTTTTGAAAACATCAAAATTTTTAAATGTATTTTACTAAGTTTTGTACTGGATTTTAATTAAAAAAAAAAAACGTTCTCCTGAAAAATACAAAAAAACAACTTCTACTTTTGCCTTTTTACCACAGAATTAACGAATTTAATTAATTTTCATTACAATCTTTACGTTTTATACGTCGTTTTCTCAATATCCTGTAAATAATAAATTATTATCGAGTGGCGAAAATATTCACCCCTATTCTGCATTTCGATTACGTTTACGCATTTAGTTACGCAACGATCGAAAAAAGATATTTCAAAAAAAAAAACTGAATCATATGAAAAAGAAGAAGCAATTCCATTTCAATGCTTTACGAATGTGTGTATTTGTGGCGGAGAGTCGAATCGAAATGCAGAATACTGATTGAAAAGTTGACCGAGTGTCATTTTATAGTTATATGTAGGTGATTTTACATTAAATCAAAAACAATTTGAACAAAACTCGGAACAAATTTAGGCGGACTTTAACCGATGAGTTTTCAGTCAAAAACATAAACAATGCTCAGCTGTTTTTTTTCGCAAATATTTCTTTTGTAAAATGTACATTTTTAGAAAAAAAAAAAATAAAAAACATTTAAAACAATAATAATATTGATAAAACAAATCAAAAATTACTATTTACTTAAAATAAATAAGTTTTTCTTCTTCCGAATTGATCATTTTATTGTTTTTGTTGATTATGTTTTCTCACTTATAACGTAGGCTTCATTGGCCAATAAAACTCAGTTAAAATAAGATAACAAGTAACTTAACTGATTATTGCAAAACACAAAATATGGATTAAACTAGGTTTAAACAAAGAATGTAGATTATATTTATTAGAAAAAACCGCCCTTAGTGATAGTCATCCATTGCCTCAAGGGTTTTGCAGTCCTCATAGCAGTCGAAATGTCAATTAATACTGCACATGTATGTTAAAAACTTATTGTATTCCGAAAGAAGTCTGTTCATAGTTTGTAAATTTCAACATTAATGCACCTTCAAAAACCCTCTTGAATGGCTTTTCAAAGACATCCCCTTAAATTACATCATAAAAATCATATGGTTACATTTTTATATTTTCTTTTTTTCAACTTGTGTGGTTTTTTTACAATTGTATGTATATTTATAAAAATAATACATTAACTTAATGTATAATAGGATTAATAAAAAAAAAAGACTCAATAACTTAAAGCTACGGGAAGTTGTATATTAAAATAAAAACACTAATGGCTAACAGTGGTTTAAAGTTAAATTAGTGAAACTCTAATTCTATTTAATCTGAATCAACAGTTTCTTCTTTAACTTTTTTTGATTTTTTCTTAGCGGGCGTTTCTTCTGTGGGTGCTTCTGGGGCTTCTTGGTCCTTATTTTTATTCTTCTTCTTCTTCTTTTTCTTTTCGGAAGTAGTGGGTGTTTCTTCTACCTGTTCTTGTACCTCTTCAACCTTTTCCTTCTTAACTGGGGTGGAAACGTCAGCCGCCGATTCAGAGTGTTTTCGTTTCTTCACAGATAGAGTACTGTCAGCCTCAGGTTGATAAGTAAATACCTCGCTGTTGATCAAGACAACAAAAATATGTTAATATTTGAAATCAATTCTCAAAAATATCTAAAAATCAAGTAAGATTTATTTATTGTTTTCTTTTCTTCAGACAGCCAAGGTTTATCATCATTGCTATTTTTATCTTCAGACAAATGCGAAACCTTTGTGGTATCATCATTTTGAAAAGTAACAATACAATAAATCAACTTAATTCTTTCGAATACTAACCTTTTAGCTTGATATTTCTCAAATTTAGCTTTAGCTTTGCCAGTTCCCGAAAGTTTGCGTAGGTTTCCTTCTTCGAGTAATCGCAGTCTAGATTCCAATTTGACTTTATGGGCAGCACCCAATTCGAAGGTGGCTTCTTCACCAAAAGCGTCAACACGTGTCGCCAGCGATGCTTTAGCAGCAAGAGAACGTGACATTTTTCCTTTGTTCTTTAAACTGGCTTGACCGACTAGCTGAGCGTTGAAGATTAAACCATACTTAGGTGTGTCTTTCTTAGTCTTAAGAGCACGGAACAAAGCCTTTTCAGCACCGAGAATTTGTACAGTCGATGAGGGGTGTTTGGCGAGATTTATTAAAGAACCAGCATGAGCAATTAAGCGGGCTCCTACAGTTTCACCAACCAAAACTGTTAGATTTGGTGCCATAGCCATCATACGTGTCTTGAGGTAGTCATACAAATGTGTTCGGTAGTCATTAATGGATAAAATTTCATCACACAAACATTGAATATTCATAATATCTTCTTCGGAAATTTCAGTACCCATAGAAATTTCAGCAGCTTCTTTGACTTTCTCCTCTACATCTTCGGGTAAAATGTCAGACAAATCGGCGGCCGCCATGTTATCTCTGGTACCCACGAGTTTAATAGTTTTTGCGAAGGCTATATTATCTGTTATAATCTTACCCAACTCGGGAAAATGCCATCCGTACCATTCACGTGCTCTCATCATGTAGTTGTTTAATTCCTTATCCAAATCATCCAACAAACATTGTGCCTGCACAATCATAGTATCAATTTTATCAGGTGAAAATTTCAACTTATAGCGTGACAGTGAATGAGCCAAACCTAGGGCCATAGCGGTCATTTCCTTTTTAGGTAATCCACCCAAAAGACTATCGGCTTGTTGTCTAATACATCTCATCAGTTCTTGGACTCCAGTATTGTAGACACATTGCACAGACAACTTATCTTTGATGGCATTACCTAACTTGGCATCGGCGACCAACAATGATTCCTGTACTTCATCGCCGAGCAACTTCTTCAAAGTCTTCTTCAATGGTTTTGAGACTTTGCCCTCCACGGCTGCAGTGGCAGCGGCCAAAGCTTCTGTAGTGTCGTTGAATTTTTCAAAATGCTTCAGTTTTAACAATTTGTTGGCTTTTTCGGGCGTTTGGAATTCCAAATATAGGTTATCTACTTCTTGCATTTTCTTCTCATCCATTAATTTGAAAATTGCGTAGCCCGCCGGCGTTTCATAAAGCACAAACATTTTTGTGTTTTTCTTTTAATTAATTACACTTTTAATAAATTTTATTTATTTTTTTTAATTCAACACTTTTAAAAATTAACTTTTTTTATTCCAACATGCAGTCGTGGAAAAATATAAGTCCACGCGCTTTCGTTGAAAATCCAAAATGAAGGCAGATATAGAGAAAACACGTGTGTAGATGAATTTTTACTAAGCTCACTAGCGCCCCCTGGTTGTCATTTCTGTTAATGTGACAGTAGCACAAGCATTTGCTTGTGAAAATGTCAGGCACTCGATGTTACCATACTTAATACCATTTAAACGTTAAAATAATTATTAATTTAAATTTTACATTCATATATGATTTTACACTCGCAAAAAGATTTATTTCGTTCATATATTACGGACATTTTATATACATAATTTTAATAACATGTTTACGTTTAACGGTTAATTTAAATTTTTTATTATATATTTTTCATATGTTTCATTTAAATCAGTTGAAAACATAATAATATTTCACTATGGTTTCAAGAGAATTTTCCAATATTACATAGCTTGAGTTTGACCTCACAGTTTATGGGTTAACATTATTGGATTTTACTAAAACTTCAGATGTATGTTTCCTATTATCTTGAAATATATTTTCTTTTAAAGTTTTATATAAAATGCATAACAGTAAAGAATAACGCCTGTTTTTCAAAAATTTTAAACAAAAATTGTTTACTCCGAAATCCTCAAAATTCAAATCCCAGGTACCGCTAATCTGTGAGAGATATCGTCCTAATTTCTTTATTGTCCATGAGTCACGCGGAGATTCTCTTTAAAATTAGCTTAACAAAATCGCTAAAAGTTTGAAACTGGATTTTTGAAACAGCCGTCTACGCTGTGTAATGAGGATAAAAACTCACATTAATACGAATATGTATATTAAACGTAATGACGTAGTTTTATTAGAATATTTCCCAAATTTTTATACCCTCCACCACCATCAGTGGTGATATAGGGTATATATAACTTTGTCATTCCGTGTGTAACACCAAGAAATATTCAGACCAACTAAGTATATACATACATATATTCTTGATCCTTATGAAATTCTGAGTCGATTTAGCTGTCTGTCTGTCTATCTGTCTGTGTAAATCACGCTCACGAAATTCGCCCAAAATATTCTTTATTATACGGTACAGTTTGGTATTGAATATCAGTAAAATGGGTTCACGACGTAAAAAGTTATGAGTAAAAATTTCAGACTACCTCGAAAAAAATAACGTTTTTTTCTAATTCTTAAGTAGTTTTCTCAGAAACTAACAAAGATATTTCGATGAATTTTGTCGCACGTTATTTTGTGGCAGGGATCAAGTATGTTCAAACTCATAACAATTGATCCAATATTTCCCATAGCCCCCATAAAAAGGGTGTATATTCCCGTAAATTAGTTTATCGTTAATAACTCCCTCAAATATATCGGTATCAGCACAAAATTTTGTACATACAAATATAATATGAATAGAAATCATACTACCAACGTAGATCTATGTGGGTCCACAACTGCTCATAGCTCCCATATAAAGTCCACTTCCAAAAATCACCTAAACGCATATATTTCATTGATAAATAAAGCTTTTGTGATAAAATTCGAGCTGAATATGTTTTGTGTACATACAAATCATTCTACCAAATTTCTTTACGGATCGGTCCATTATTAGTCATAGCTCCCATATAAGGCCCACTTCCGAAAATCACTTAAATGCACATATTTGATTGTCAAATAAAGGTATCTTGATAAAATTTAATACAAATATGTTTTGTCTATATATGAATCACTCTACGAAATTTTTTCGGATAGGACCATTATTGGTCATAGCTCCCATATAAGGTCAACTTCCGAAAATCACTTAAACTCATATGTTTCATTGATAAATAAAGCTATAACATTGATAAAAAAAACTTGAATATGTTTTGTATACATATAAATCATTCTACCAATTTTTCTCCGGATCGGTCCATTATTGGTCACAGCTGCCATATAAGGCCCTCTTCCGAAAATCATTTAAACTCACATATTTTTTGTCAAATAAAGCTATTTTGACACAAATATGTTTTGTGTACATACATATGAATTACTCTACGAAATTTTCCTGGAGAGGCCCGTAATTGATCATAGCTCCTATATAAAGTCAACTTTCGAAAAACACTTAAACTCACATATTTAATTAATTAATAAATCTATTGGAGTAATATTCGACTTAATTTTTTTTTCATATAAATCATTAACGAAATTTTTTCTTGATCGGTCCATAATTGGTCACAACTCCCATATAAGGATAATTCCTGAAAATTACTTAAACGCACATTGACAATCAAAAACATCGGTATAAAATTCGACATAAATGTGTATTTTGTATATATCAATCGTTATACGGAATTTTACTTCTGAAAATCACTTAATACCACTTAATTCATTATTAAATGATTATATCCAGATAATATTCGACATGAGTATGTTTATGTATAGATAAATCATTATAATAAAGTGTTTGCAACTGGACTATTAGTATAAAATTTTATGAACCTAATCAAAATTAGTTCCACATATGCATAAATGTTAGTACCCTTACTACGGAAACAAAAATGTTGTCAAGTTATCTACAAATTAGATAGTTAAATGGGTTTTAATAAAAAGTAGCTTGCTGGTGGAGGGTATTTAAGAATCGGCATAGCCGAATATAGCACTCTAACTTGTTTTTTTTATTTCTCATTTAAGCGATTTTTTAGAAATTTTTAATAATTTTTGACCGATTTTTGTGTTTTATATCTTATTGGAACGATAATCGATTATATATTCCAATGATTTACTATTAAAATCCACAAAGATAATTGTTTTATCTATCTGGTGGTGCCACCTGTTAACGAGGTCCTATCGCATTTAATTTTTCCAAAATACATTTCTATAACTTTACGTATAAGTCTTGAGGCAGAGACGACCACTCTTCGCAACTTCTATAAAATTAGAGAATTTTATATTTGGGACTCAAGTATACAGTCAGAAAGATTAAAATATAAAATTGTGAAAAATTGGTGGGTGAAACGTTTTTTTTCATATTCGGAATCAGCACACCAAATAACACTGGGATTAGTGAAAATTATTTAAAAAGTGTAATCCATACCTAATAAGGAGTGGGTTCGAAAAAATTGGTGCGTGTGTTTATTGTAATAAAATTAAAACTAAGAAGTGAATCATTTTAAATTTATTATCAACAAATATCTTTTTGTTGATTTTATACCAATTTTTAACGTAAAATTCAGTTTCGATTCTTTTCAGTTTTTTTTACACATTTAGTTGGTTTTACAACGAAATTTGAAAAATTTCTTCTATACATTTTGAATTGACCTTTTATTGTATTCCTAAATTTTTAACCAATGCCGAATAGCATAAAGTGGGACGAAATACGGTACAGTTTAAAATATAGAATATTGGGTATTTTAAAAGCGCACGTAGCTGATGATCCAGCTATTTGTTAGGACATGCGACTTTTTAAAATCTGTGAATATATTTTTCAGTCCACTTGTTAGTTTTTGAACAAAACTGCCGAGATATGAATCATCTGAATTTTGAAAAAATTGTCTAATTTTGTTTCAGCATTCCTACGGCGTAAAAAATCAAATTTTTAGATGACAAAGGTTCCTTTCAAATTATCCAATACAATAAAATATTTCGGGGAACGACCTTTGTACCACATTCATTTTCCTGGAGTGGATATATTAAAATTTTTACAAAATCTAAAAACTCATTTTCGTTAGCTTGTAAGAATGCTTCGTTATTTCGCACCACGAAATTGTGTCGTAATATATACGAAATTGTGCGAAATATTTTAGTATAATGCAAATAATTTTAGAAAAATTAAATTACATAAAATGTAAATCTATCTATATAAATAAATGAGTAATGTTTCTTCGTAATCGGTAAACTAATGAATTACGTCGCCTGAATGGACAATATTTCAAATATATGTCTCAGGAATCGTGAGAAGTGTTCCAGTGAAGTTTTAAATTTGTCCAATAGAATGATTTACAGATACACATATCGGATTTTGTTAAAATGCTTGGTATGTTAATGAAATATATGGGGTAAAGTGACTTAAGGAAATGGATCTTATATGAGAGCTTTGACCAATGATGGACTGATCCTAACATTTTTCAGAATGATTTATATATACAAAAAATACTCATGTCAAATTTTAAAGCCCATACAGAAAAAAATTTCGGAGTGATTTGAATATATCAAAAACTTATTTATAAGAAATTTTAGTCCGGGATCTTTATTAATCAATGAAATATGCGATTTTTGGAAAAGGATCTTATATGGGAGCTATGACCAATTATGGATCGATAAGGAAAACATTTCTTAGGGTAGTTTATATCTACTTTAAACACATTAATTACGAAATTTATACCGATATCTTCATTCAGTAATTAAATATATCCGTTTAAGGGGTTATTGTAAGTGGGCCATTATATGGTAGCTATGACCAATTGCTGACCGATCCGGAAAACATTTGGTAGGGTCATATACATATGTATACACAAAACATATTTATGTCAATATCTTTATTTCTTAATTAGTTATGTGCTTATAAGTGGTTTTCGGAAGTGGACCTTATATGGGAGCTGTGACCAAATATGCACCGACCCGGAACAAATTACGCAGGGTGTTTTATATGTACTTTAACCGATCCGAAAAATATTTTTCAGAGGGATGTTATTCCAATATCTATATTTTTTAATTAATTGTGTGCATTTAAGTGATTTTCGGAAGGGGACCTTATATGGGAGCTTTGTCCTATTATGGACCAATCCGAAAAATATTTTGCAGAGAGACATAAAGTGTATTCATATTGGTAAATTTTCTAATAAAATGGCCATATAATTGTTTCTATCTAAAATATTTTCAAGAAAATTCACATGTTTATTCTATATTTAGTAGACTACGTTATAGTGTAATGAATTAATAAAAAAATATTGGTCTCTGGTCTATTCGAACACTTTTGTACATGTTAGTTTTTGGCACATTTCAAGTGTAAATTTATTATGTACCGTTATTTTTCTTCGAATTTTTCATTGATATAGATTTTATTGATATTTAGAATAAATTTTAGTACGATTTTCATACGATTTCAGAACATAAATTTTAAATAAATAGAGTGTTAGTTATTTTGTACTGAAATAAATTTGTGTGGAAATGCGACATTGAATCGAAATTCTGCGGGAAAGGGACAATAATGCAGACAAAATGCTAATTTATTAAATTTCGCTTCTAGTACTGCTCACAATTTCTTAGGTTTTTCATCCGAATTTGAAGCACTTCGGGTTACTAATTGTGACGAAAATACATCTTTTTCCACACTTTTTTTTGCTGAGTACTTGAAGTACTTCCAATTTTGATGAAAACCCTATGAATTTTACATTAGCGTGTCATTGGAGGGATGATGTTCAATTTTAACAACTTTGAACTACATCTCACTTTTAACTTGGTTTTCATTTAATTTTCACAACTTTGAACTACATCTCACTTTTAACTTGGTTTTCATTTGTAAGGAAATATTTGATTTATAAAAGTGAAACATATGTAATCGCATTTTTGGATGTGAATAAGATGTCGTTTGTAAAGTATGACATCAATTATTTTTTGCTGGGAACCTATATTTTTGTGTACTGAATTTGAAAGTTATAAAAATAATCAGCAGGAATATGAACATGGGTGTCGTATTTTATGATTTTAACACAGAAATACTGTTTTTTCTGTTTGTGTAAAAAAAAAAACTTAAATAAGCACTTACATAACAGATTACATGTCAGCATCTATTTAATCACTATTTCATATGAAGTATTAATTATTTAAAAGTAATATTAGATGGTATAAAATAGTGATTAAAAAGAAAGTTTTCGAGTGAGAATTATTCATTACCAAGTGTTTGATAGGTATCTTTCGGAAATTTTAGAGTTGAGTTTTTGTTTTAGAGCATTTTGCATAAAAAAATACCGAACTATTATTTGATAATAAATATTTAATTTGTAACCTTTTTTACCATTTGTGAATAGTGTGTATGTATGTAGGTCAACTTAAAACTTCTTTTAACATAAAATTTTATAGAGTAATTCCAAAAATAGGACATATGTAAAGAAATAGTTGCCTAAATAAACGACAACTAAGAATTTGAACAAACTAATAATAAATAGCGTATATAAACTATTAAAATAAATTCATAAAACATAAAGAAAACTACTTACCGCCTTCTGCTACGACCATGACGATGACAATCACGTGCATAGTGTCCCCGGTCTCCACAGTCATAACACTTGCTATCACCACCGCCTCCACCAGCACCGCCACCACCTCCTCCATTTCTACCGCCACCAATACCTCTGCCGCCACTGCCACCGTAACGGTCACCACCACCTCTACGGTCACCTCCACCACCACTACGGCCGCCACCAGTTTTTGTGCTCTTGCCGGTAGACAATTCTACACGAGCTCTGCGGCCACATATAGTACGACCATCTAAACCCTTTACGGCATCGGCCGCATCACGTGCATCTTCAAATTCTACAAATGCAAATCCTGGTGGAGAGCGTGCAATCCAAACACTACGCAATGGACCGTACGCACCAAATGCATATTCCAATTCATTCTTTCGAGCACTATTTCCCAGATCGCCAATATAAACTTTACGATCACTGGGATAACGAGACATTTTCTTCGACTAAAATGAGAACAAAAAATGAGACAAATATGCAAGCCAATTTTGAATGCATAGTTTTCATTTTGGAAGTAAAACAAAACGAGTAAACACAAAATTTTTATCTATTCTTTTGTCTGCAGCCAATACCCCCTGTATAAAATTTACAAGGGTTAAAAAGAAAATGATAAAAAATCGATTCCTTTTTTAATGCATTAAATTCTTTGAAAGTTTTTCACTTACCATTTTCAAAAAATTATATTTTTATAGAGTTTTAATGTAATAGTTATTTTATGTTTATTTTATTATCTAAATTAATAAATTCTTAAAACATGCTCACAAATGAAAAAATCGGAAAATGAAAATCTTGTTCTGTTCTGCTTTTTTCTTTTCTTCTTCTGCTGCAACAACGCGCAAAAAACCGAATGCGAATAAAATAGCAGAAACAATAATGATAATTTAGATAATTTAAACATTCTTCTCTTCTACTTTTTCTTTCTTTCTTCTGGCAACACTAAAGAAATCGCTATAAAAATGGCATGCAAGGCGACTTCACATAAGCGGTATTACACACATTTATAGTTAAAAATTTCAGTTAAAACAGAGAAAAACTTGCATTTTATTTAAATAAATAATAAATATTTAAATAAATAATAAATATTTAAATATATATAAGACAAATATTTTTTCTATTAAATGTTAACTAATTAAACAATATTGTTTTATATTTTATATTTACATTGTGTAGACAATCTCTATAAAGCGAAACCCATATGATGTATTTACGTTATGGCCAAATTTTGAAAATTAATACGCCGAAGTAGATCTTTGCAACAAAGATTTTTTCATTCGGAATTTAATTTGTTCATAAATTTTTACATTTCTATGTATATTTTCCACAAAAAAATTAATTAATCTGCCGAAAAAATGTTTTTCATTTCAAACAAACTTTATTCCATTCAGGATATTTTCTTAAATTTTTTATAAAATATAAAAATTTCACAAACTTTATTAATGAAATCGTCGTACTCAGAGTTTTTGACATCAGTGCGTACCAAATACTCCACCTTATATGAATTCGCCTTGATTTAAACTGTGATATTTTAAATTATCTGTAATTTGGCAAAATTTCCAAAAAAAAAAAAACAGCATATTTTCATTACGTTGGAAAGCTGCAAAACATAGTATTGCCACATTCAAGAAATCTTTAGTAAAAACCCCTATAAGAAATGAATGACCGAAACTAACACATACAAAATGATTTTACTAACACACACGCAACATTTTTTTTATAGAATTGTCGAAAAAAAAATTTAATGGATGATTCCATCAACAATGACAGTCAAATGACCGGTAAAATGACCGTTACTTGACCCAATGTGTGGTATAGGGTTGAATTTGCATATGAAAGAATGAAACAACTACATTTTGATTAAAATGTATTAAAATTTATATTTTGATCAACAATGACAGCCAAATGACCGATCAAATGACTGTCACTGTGTTACAGAGTTGTATTTTTCGTCGTTACAAATTAATTGTTTCTGCGAAAGCCAAAGATCAAGAAGCGAAAAAATAAAAAAATTACAAAGTCTTTAAATTATTAAAAATAAAGAGAATTATTATAAACTAAATTTGAAAAAAGTTCAGGAAGTGGATCAGAAGATAAACAATTCGGAGTTTAATCAATCAATGGTAACATAAATATGTACTTATGATTTTTGTATTTCGATATTTATGAATACTTATGTATTTCTTTACAGACAACTTATTTCCACAAATTAATAGGAGCATCAGAGGACTTAAGATTCTGCGAGATATGTAAAATGGTGAAAAGACTGGTAATTTATGTATATGATTACTATATTAATAAAATTAACAATATATAAATATATATATATATATATTAAAATATCAATAAATTGTGTTTTATTATAAATTGGTATAGCCGTCAGATTTGACGGATATATTCATCAAGTGTGATTAGTCAACAATGACCGATTAATGCATCATTTTTTTATTTGTTAACTGTGATGGATATATCCATCAAGCATGATTAGTCAATCATGACTAATATTTATATCATCCATGATTAGTAAACAACAAAAGAGTGAGCAGCTCAAATATATGTTTTAAAGTCGATAGAATTCATAAGTGCGAGGGTGATGCAACATCACATGTACACAAATGTTTCCATCACTTTTTACATATTGCCCTTAAGAAAGTGATGGGAGCTTTGTTCTACGCAATGATGGGTATATTCTCAGTAGTGACAGTCAATTGACCGGTCAAATGACTGTCACTGTTCTTATAGGGACATTTATTTATTAAAGTGTACTAAAAGTGAGACTTGCGCCGATTCGGCTTAAGCCGACTAAGCCTAGCCGCCGAACAAAATGTCAAAGCCGCCGCCGCCGAAAATTTTTCAGCTTAATACGGCTTGAAAGTTTCGCCAATATTTTGTACAATTTACAGAATACTTTCGCTAAATTTGTGGAATTTTATAATATAAAATTAATTTGTTTTCATTTAAGCAAGTTTTCTTTTATCTAATAATAAGCCGCTCATTGAAATTTGGCCGGTGTAGAACTTTGCTCAACGTTCGATGTACATGCTTCGCCTCAGATATTTTCGCGCCTAATTCGAGTCGCTGCTTTGACTTCAAACCAGCTTCGTTGACGTCAACGGAGCTACACCTTTTTACATTGCTGGTATGTCATACCGTAATGGGCTAGGGTATCAAACATGTGTATTTTAAATGGGAAGTGCAGTTGATGTCAATTCTGCCGACTGCGAAAAGAAATTCTGCTAGAATTTTTCGCGCCAAACTGTTTTCTGCATTTTTTATTTGAAAAAAATCTGTTGTTGTGTGTGTGCGAAAATCTAAAATAACAGAAATGATAAAAAAATAATTTTTTACTAAAAATTGAAATTAATAAGATTGTATGCTATACTACTATACCGAGGGTCATTGTACAAAGAAACAGCAAGTGTTTGAATTTAGATAAATTGTTAATAATTATGATGAAATTTTTATACCCTACACCACTTTAGTGGGGAGGGTATATTGGATTTGTGCTGATGTTTGTAACGCACAATAATATTGGTCCTATACCCACCTTAAAGTATACCAATCGGCTTAGAATCATTTTCTGAGTCGATTTAGCTATGTCCGTCCGTCTGTCCGTCCATGTAAACCTTGTAATCAAACTACAGGTCGCAATTTTGAAGATAATTCAATGAAATTTGGCACATGATCTTCTATTGTCCCAGGGACGAAGCCTATTGAAAATGGTTAATATCGGTCCATTATTTCACCTAGCCCCCATACAACTGAACCCCCGAATAGGGCTTGTAAACCTTGTAATCAAACTACAGGTCGCAATTTTGAAGATAATTCAATGAAATTTGGCACACGATCTTCTATTGTCCCAGGGACGAAGTCTATTGAAAATGGTTAACATCGGTTCATTATTTCACCTAGCACCCATACAACTGAACCCCCGAATAGGGCTTATAAACCTTGTTTATGTTTAATATACTCGTATCTCGACAAAAAGCTGCAAAACCAAGTTCTATACTAGCCTTGATGACTCTCGTGAATTTTATAATTATAGGGTCTCATTTGACCATAGCTCCTATACAAATCCCCCTTCAAAATTTGACTTAAATGTCCACAATTTTATTCAGCAATAAATGGCTTAAGTATAATTCAAGGCAAGGAGAAATTCAACTTAAATGCTCTATTATGAAAACTAAATCACATTTTATTTTTGTAACAGGTGTAGGGTATTATATGGTCGGCCTCGCCCGACTATAATTTCTTACTTGTTTTAAGGCGGGGTTTGTTTTCGTTTAATACCCAAAAGTGTTTATCGAAATCTATATTTGGCATATTTGTGAGATCTAGAAGATTAAAAAATGTAAGTAATGGTGTTAATTAATTATTTATTTGTCTATAAAGAACGTCTTTCTTTTCAAGAAAGAGGAAGCATCATGATGGTCTCCTGGAAGAATGCCCACATATATACCTCCCTAGTCACCTAGGCGGGTGGTGGTCGGTCGGCTAGTGGTGGTCGGTCGGCTAGTGGTGACATGGTATATTATCACCTAGAGGCAATGGACGGAAGCTGATTGCCGTATTCAGGGGGTATCCTTGGGATACATACTTATTATTATACCATTAATCTCAGCAGAATCACTACCATACACCCATAATAGAGCGCGATGTCTGTCTGGTGTGCCTTTCAGTGAAGCTCTTGTTGTCTCCAAACACTATGGTGGCCGAATATTTACAAGAAACAATTGTTAAGCCGCCTTTTATAAAAATTTATAGCTTTGTAGAGAATGTCTTCACGGACCTAAAGGATATAACCTGGCTAGGTATGTAGATGTTGTTTGGCCAAATATTGGTACTAACCATTGTGGGCTTTATGTCGACTTTAGGTCCCTTATAGTTGTCACACTATACCAAATAAGCATTCTTGCTAGAATTAAAGTTTAAAACAAGTTTAATTCCAGTCAAACATTCAAATTTCAAGTGTTGAAATACACCTTAATTCAATAGCATTCTCCTGTGAAAACGAAACTTGAATTCAAGTCGAACATTACAATGTTTTTACAGTATAATTCAATGCACGAAATCTATATACATAATACATACATATATAAAATTCTAACGTTACTGACTGACTGACTGATTCATCATCGTAGAGCCTAAACGGTTTTAGTTAAAGAGCTGAAATTTAGACAAGAGGTTGGTCTTCCACCAAATAGATCCACTTAGACGGGATTTTTGGAAATTCGAATGATTAGGGGGTTAAAAATGGTAAAAACGGGTAAATTCGGTAACCTCATATCTCCTAAACTATAAAAGATACAAAAACAGTTTAAAGCTTATCGTCGTTCATTTAAAAAATAAGCGGACAGTTGTCTGGTACTTTTTTTCAAATTCGGCCCCTTTGGGGAATAAACGGGTAGAAACTGTAATTTGGTACTTCTTTTGCACCCCATGTATCTTTTAAACCAGAGAACATTCAAAAAATATTTTTGAATCCTTCATAACTTGACGAACAAATAAAAATATAAATTTAGTACTTTTTGGATATTCGAACGTTTAAGGGGTGAAAATTGTACCTATTTTTGGTACTTTTTTATAAAACATTGTTTTTGGTTTATTAACTTATACATATGAATACATAATAACGGGCTCCCAATACGATGTTGCAACTGGTACTTTTTTGACTTAGAACTTAGAAACATGTAATTAAGCACTTGAGAATCTATAAAAGTGGACTTTTTGGTACTTTTTCGTTCTTCAAAAGGTATTTTTTGAGTTTTCTGTTTTTCGTTCTTCGACTGGTACTTTTTGAATTTTTTATAATATTGAACCTAGAACCATGAATTTAGGAATGTACAGCCCGGATTAAGTAATAACATATAAAAGGGAACTTTTTGGTACTTTTTCGTTCTTCAAAAGGTATTTTTTGAATTTTCTATAATATTGAACATGGAGTAAGTGAGAACATATAAAACGGGACTTTTTGGTACTTTTTCGTTCTTCAACTTGTACTATTTGGATTTTCTTTTATAATGAACCTAAAAACATAAAACATAAAACTAAGCAATCAGGGACTTGAGTGAATGAAAATTTAAACTGGAGTATTTCTGGTAATTTTTCGTTCTTTAACTGGTACTTTTTGAATTTTCTAAAATATTGAATATATAAACATAAAATTAAACACGCAGTATCCTAACTGAACGAAAATTTATCTCGCTTACGTCCACTAAAATAGGAATAGTCTTCCTTAAGAGTTGCGAGTTTTCATACATTCTAATAATGTTTTCAAAGTGAAACTTTTGGAATATTTTTCAATCTCTTTGTGATCCCTTTAAATGATGTTGTTCTGGAAGAACTTTAACATCCATGTAAACATTTTGGGTAATAAACTGGGGGACTACCAATGAGGGGAGCGGAACCTCCCATATGAATTAAATACAAAAATTCGTTTATCTGGGAAACTAATATAACTAAATTCTTCAAATTTTGCACGAACAACTTTAATATTCATCTGAACATTTTGGAGAAAAAAGGGCGGACTTTCATCTGGGGGGCTTGGAGCTCCCATATGAATTAAATATAAAAATTCGTATATCTGAGAAACTATTAGAGCTAGAATCTTCAAATTTTACTGAAGAACATTTAGAGAATAACGGGCGGACTTTCAATGGGGGGCTTGGCACTTCCCATATGAATTAAATACAAAATTTTGTATATCTGGAAACTATTAGATTATTAAAATTTTTCATAGATTAAATTAAAATCTTAATTAACGTTCGGAATAATTGGCGAAATTGCAATAATTTGCGTGGAATCTCCCATATGTAACAAATTGTATATCTGGAAAACCATTGTAGTTAGAATCATCAAAATTGTTAAGTAGGCTTCTTATTTATATTGCTTTTAGGGTAGCACAGCACACTGGGTATAGCTAGTAAATAAACAAATAAAATATCTTTGTTTTTACGTTATTGATCATTTTCTTAATGCAAAATTTTTTAGAAACTGATTTTCTGCAAGATGTTTTATATGGAAGATAGTTTTATATATAGGCAGATCCTAGTAAAACTTGGAGAAAGGATTTGTTTTTAATTTTTAAGAATTTTTTATTCATCCCTGCATAATTTCTCATGCAACTTTTGAGTTTGCTCTGTTTTGTTGTTATAAACAATATATTTGCTTCCAAAATCCTACTTCTGATCTCTCGGATTCCGTTTTTATTTAAAATCGTTGAAAAATTAAAAACTAAACGTAGTTGAAAACTTAGCCGGCTTACAGTCGATTTTAAGCCGCCGCCGACATATTTAGTGTCAGTCGCCGCCGCCGTTAATATTTGTCGGCGCAGGGCTCTGGCTATCAATCTGTTTTGAATGTTTGTACCAAAATTAATAAATTGTAAACAAACAAAAACTTATTTTTCAAAAAAAAAAAAAAATTTTAAAACCTTTATAAAATGGTTTGTGAAAAATGTGAAGCAAAACTGGCTAAAATTGCAACGCCAGATCCCTGGAAAACAGGACCCGCTCGAAAAATTAATGAAAACAAAGCATTGTCTTCTGCCAAGGATAGATTTAACCCCATTGGAAAAACACTTCCTCCATGCCGGTATGTTGTTTAAATAATTGGTTATGTTCAAATATGTTAAAGTTGGAAACATTTTTAATACAAAAATGTGTATATAATTGAGTTTAAATAAAATATTTTTAGCATACTCCACCGTTCGATTCGTTAAAATAATTAAAAAAATTTGTTTAATGACCTTCCTTTTGGCTGTCTACCCAATTTAACTTGCATTTCTAATCACAAACGTTGTATTTTTTTCGTTGCAGAATTTGCCGCCAAAAAGTTCACCAAGCTGGATCGCACTATTGTCAAGCATGTGCCTATAAAAAAGCTATATGTGCCATGTGTGGTAAAAAGCTAATGAGTACCAAAAATTATAAACAAAGTTCAACGTAAAATACAAAAAGTTGTTGTATTCAATATCAAAATTATTTTTTATACTTTTAACAGTGTTCTTAAATCTTAGTAAAAATTAGCAATAACAATTATTAATAGTAATGTGTAATGTTTAACAAAATATAAATACTATGACTCTCATGACAATGTTTGGGTTTGTGTTTCCGGATCCTTTTCCTTAGCCTTTTTCTTTTGTCCCGAGTAGGCATAACTTAAAGCTTCCTTGTTAAATTCCAGTGGCATTATTCCTAAATCGCCACTATAACGATTTTTAACAATTTGTAAATATTTTTTACCCTTTAAACTGGTCAAACGTTTATCCTGGATAATTAAAACATTATCCGCTTCTTGGCTAGCCTTGGCCGAACCAAATATAGAACTAGTAGTCAAATCATCTTCTTCCCTTTCTTTGCGTGGATGCATTACTAAGGTGACATGAACATTGTGTTTAGTAGCAAGAGCACGAAATGCCGCAATTATATTATCTTGTTCCCAAAATTTATCCGTACGATAGGTATTTGAAATACCCATCATAAATTGTAAATTATCTATTATAACGTGACTTATATCGTGGACATAGTGAGCATGTTCTATTGCTTCCATTACGATTTTCAGCGGTTGTTGTCCGTGAAAAGTCATAAAGTACATGGGATACTTTTCAAATTCTGTAGCCCAATGATCGAATTCATGTAATTTCTTTTCTAGCGAGTAGCCCACAAATTGCCTTAACAGAGTAGAAGCTAAACGGGCATTTCTAATTTCAAAAGAACCCCATAGTGTTGAAACGCCTTGTAATGCCAAATCCAATGAATATTCACTCATAAATGTAGTTTTACCACTACCAGTAGGACCAGTTATAATAGTCAATTCTCCCTTGCGATGTCCTTTAAGTAGTTTATTAAGTATGGGAAACCGTTTCCATTTAACACCATTCACTTTTTCTATATTTTGCAACTCGCTTAGGACGTCATTTCTAAGAGAATTAAAGGTGGTAATTGATTTGTGCCGCACTGGTGTAGCTCTTTGCAAAATACTACGTATATTTAGACGTTTTCTTTGTGCCTCAAACGGACAGGGTTCAGCAACGGTGGGCCGTATGAGAAGACAACGTTTTTCATCCATTTTATTGGCAAACGTTTTGGCAACATCCCAACCCGTAGAATCACACTTAAACCATAATACCAATTCCTTAAAATGTTCCAAAGCAGGTAAACATTCTTGTGGCAGACTTTTTAAACCATACGGTAAACAGACAACAGCATCTGGAAAATATTAAACATAATAAAACTCTATTTAAATTTGATCAAAAGAAAATAGTTACATGTATCAATACGCTGAGCTATTAAAACCAAAAAGTCCAGTAAGTTGGCCACTACTATGGCTTTTTGCTTGTTCGATGAACCATATATCAAGACTCCCGATGAATTGTTGTTTTGAAAACATTCCTCTCTACCATCTTCTAAATGCAACCATTTCTCGCCCACTATTCTTTGACCAGCATTTGTTAATGGGAACTGTAAAACATTTAGTTCGGCATCATAACACGAGTTTAACATTTCAAAATCCACCAATTTTAAACCCTTTATTTGCAAACTTTCACATATATTGCTGGGTACAGCAGTTAGTTGGCGGCATTTTGTCTTATAAACTTTAGAAGTTTCTTTTTGATAATCTATAACATGTTTAGATTTTTCATAAGCGTTTTTGGCTTGCAATAAAGACACTCTTACATCACAGCTTGGACAATTAAAACTTCCAGTACGTTTATTTACATAAGCCCATTTATCTACGGTGGAATTTTTGCAAAGCTTACATGGTACTTGCAAGCACGTGTGTCCATCTTTATGGTCTATGTTCGAGGATTTTATCAACTTCTTAAAGTCTGCATAGTATTTAAGGTCCTCCACGGTCTCCCCGGCATCTATAGTCACCGTTTTTGTGGAACAATAATTTTGTTTTCTTATAAATTTACTTAAATTACGGTTTCTTAACCAATGTTGGTAAACACAGTGCCTAAAAGCCGTTGACATTACGCCGGTTCTCAGAGACCTGCGCCGACAAATATTTTGAAACAAATATATTGTTTATAACAACCCTACAAGAACAGTGGCAGTCATTGGTGAGGTCATTTGACTGACACTACTGATGTATTATTTCTATCATAGCGTAGAACAAAGTTTCTATCAGTATCTTAAGGCAAATGGACAAAACTGATGGAAACATTTGTGTACATGTGATTTTCCTTCTCCCTCGCACTTATAAATTCTATCGACTTTAAAACATCTACATATCAGGGTGTACTGAATACAAGGTGGGTGGGTACCTTGTTAAGTATACCATGACATTTTTATAATTTAGCCGCTCACTCTTTTGTTGTATACTAATCAATGATGATGGAAATATTAGTCAGGGTTGACTAATCATGCTTGATGGATGTATCCATCACTGTTAACAAATAAAAAATTATGTATTAATCGGTTATTGTTGACTAATCATACTTGATGAATATATCCGGCGGCTATACCAATTTATAATAAAACACAATTTATTAATATTTTAAGATATATATTTTTTAATTTTATTAATATAGTATTACATAAATTATGAATCATTTCACCATTTTACGTACCTCGCTGAATCTTAAATCCTCTGATGCTCCCTTTTATTTGTGGAACTAAGTTGTATGTAAAGAAATACATATAAATATCGAAATATAAAAATCAAAAGTATTCATGTTACTATAGATTGATTAAACTCGGAAGTGTTTATCTTCTTTTCTCAATATTTGACGATTTTGCACACATATTATCTGGTAACTATTATTATTTTTTTAGTACAAAATGACAAATGTAGTTTTCGTGCAATGTGGCAACACTATGAAATAATCGTTTTTTCCTACACTGAACGTACCGAGCAAAAAAAGATGGTTCCCCGCTTGTGAAAGCATTAATTGAATTTTCACAAGAAAAAAACGAAAAATAAACTAAAGTTTTGTTTATTAAACGTGAAGTAAATAATTAATATAGTTTTCGCATATTTAGAACTGAAACATTGTTGGTAATATTTGTAGTTTGTGGTTTAATTTTTGATTAAAATAATGCGTAGACGGAGTGAAAGAAAAAAATCTACAGATGTCTCTTCACCAGCCCCGGCATCGCGTCGTACAAATCGTCGCCGCAAGTCTCACTCCGTATCAGAGGAGGACAAGAGTGCCGAATCGAATAATGAATTAAAAAATGAAAAACCTTTGGACGACGATGCAGAGGAGAGTGGTGGTGAAAGAGAACGAGATTCTAGTGAGGATCGTTCAGAAACTAAACGTAGGCGTAGCTCGCGAATGAGAACTCCGGTTAAAGAGATGCGTACTAGTCCGGCTAAGCGGCGTACCAGACGTGAAATTACACCGGAAAATAAAATAAATACAATTATCGAAGAAGAAAATGGTGCGGTTAATAATGAAAATGAATCCAATATAGAGGGCGTTGACGACAGTCAACCCAGAAAGAAGGCAGGTAATGAAAACGCCAAACAGGAAGAAGAAAATGTAGCGGCAGAAGCCTCGCCACAAAAGAGCAACAAAGATATTGCTAAGGAGGAAGAAAGTAACCAAACAAATTCACATGAAACGGCTAATGATAACAGTCCTACAAAGGTAGAGGAGGAACCGAAAGATACCAAGGAAAATGTCATTGAAATCAACAAAGTTAACACAAATAACAAGGAAAAGCATGTTGATGACGATGATGAATCTCATTCTTCTGTTAAAAGTGACAAGAATGAAATTCATGACAAGGATGACCAAGATGAAGTAAAACTTCATACTCGTGATAATTCACCAAGATCACGTAGCAATAGTAGTGAGCGAAAGGAACAACATGAAGCCGCAAAGAAATGCGAAAATAATGATGATGAGGACGAAACGGAAGAGGGTGAAGTTGTTGAGAAAGCCAATAAATCTGATGACGAAAACAATACGAGAACTCAGGTGAGGGAACGCATTTTGAAACGACACTCGTTAGAAGGTTCAACAGCAGCTTCGAAGGACACCAAGGATCATCACAAGTCGGAGGAGGTAAACAACACTCAAGACGGTAAAACTAATGAATCCTCTAATACTACTGCAGCAGCTGATACAGGTCGCCACAATATCAACGCAAATACAGCAGCATCAACAACAACAACCCGCAAACGCCGTTGGATTACTAAGAAAGCCACTGAGAGCAAAGAACAGATTCTGGCCATTTCCACAGATTCGTTGAAGACTCTTATTGCCGACGTTCATCCTGTGCCGTTGAGCGATGTGCAGTTAGAGTCTTCTTCGGAAGTTGAAGAATTGGCATCAGAACGCGAAGAAGGCGAACAGTCACCAACACCGGAGCCGGAACGACGTCGTGATTCCATTGATAAACTGGAAAAAACCTCCAAACTAATTACAAAGTCTTTAAAAGAAAATAGTCGTCAAGTTAATCAAGTGGTTCCAGTTGTTGGTGCTGTACCCGCCTCCATACAACGTTCACCTAGTCCGGCCCGAAATCAGGCCAGCAGTGTTTTATTCATAACAAATCTAGTACGTCCTTTTACTGTTTTACAGTTAAAGGGTTTACTTGCTCGTACGGGTAAAATTGTTGAGAATGGTTTTTGGATCGATCGCATTAAATCCAAATGTTATGTAGAATACGAAACGGAGGAGTAAGTACCTATATTTATTTATTTATTTATTTATAATAATATAAACTCCCCTAAAGCCTTGTTGTAAACTAGTTATAAACTATCCGTTCCGTGTTGCTGGCGAAACTAAATGATTATTCAGTCAAGCAAATCTGAGACACTTTTTAAATTATTCCTTTAATTTTATACTTATTTGTATTAGTTTTCCCAGTTTCCTCCATTTTTATTCTCTTTATGCTTTAGTAAATTACCGCTAAAAATATTTTTAGTATTTTCGAAACTGTGGTTTGTATATTTGCATTAAATTTAAAAAACTACACGTTTTGGTGGACAATAACACACCTCACACATGTCGTAATCAGATACATTTTTAAAAGCAAGTTTAATTGATCGAAAACAACGATTTTAAAAATATAGTTTGTAATACAAACTTTGTATTAAAAAAAACTGGACTTAAAATAATTTTATTTTTATTATTTATTTATTTAATAGATAATGAAATGATTACAAAAACTTAATCATAAAAAATAATAATTATCTAAATATGGCTTAACTAATAATTTGTTATCCAGATTGGCAATAAGAATTAAAGATTCATTTTATGAGGGAAATTAAATATATTACTAGTAGTAATTAATACATAAAACTGTTTAATATTCATAATATTCAAATTCATTAATTAACAGTTTTCTATATTTTAAACAAGAAACTAAATAATTATCAAGATTGTTATGGTTAAAGGAAATACCGTTGAGTATACTTATTATCTCAGATAATTTAATTGGCTTTTATTAAAATATTTTAATCTAAATCCGTTGAAAATAGGACAGCAACCAATGAAATTCAGTTCAGTTCTAGTTCATTTCTAGTTCAATTCTAGTTTAGTTCTAGTTCAGTTCAGTTCTAGTTCCGTTTTAGTTCAGTTCTAGTTCAGTTCTAGTTCAGTTCTAGTTCAGTTCTAGTTCAGTTCTAGTTCAGTTCTAGTTCAGTTCTAGTTCAGTTCTAGTTCAGTTCTAGTTCAGTTCTAGTTCAGTTCTAGTTCAGTTCTAGTTCAGTTCTAGTTCAGTTCTAGTTCAGTTCTAGTTCAGTTCTAGTTCAGTTCTAGTTCAGTTCTAGTTCAGTTCTAGTTCAGTTCTAGTTCAGTTCTAGTTCAGTTCTAGTTCAGTTCTAGTTCTAGTTCAGTTCTAGTTCAGTTCTAGTTCTAGTTCAGTTCTAGTTCAGTTCTAGTTCAGTTCTAGTTCAGTTCTAGTTCAGTTCTAGTTCTAGTTCAGTTCTAGTTCAGTTCTAGTTCAGTTCTAGTTCAGTTCTAGTTCAGTTCTAGTTCAGTTCTAGTTCAGTTCTAGTTCAGTTCTAGTTCAGTTCTAGTTCAGTTCTAGTTCAGTTCTAGTTCAGTTCTAGTTCAGTTCTAGTTCAGTTCTAGTTCAGTTCTAGTTCAGTTCTAGTTCAGTTCTAGTTCAGTTCTAGTTCTAGTTCAGTTCTAGTTCAGTTCTAGTTCAGTTCTAGTTCAGTTCTAGTTCAGTTCTAGTTCAGTTCTAGTTCAGTTCTAGTTCAGTTCTAGTTCAGTTCTAGTTCAGTTCTAGTTCAGTTCTAGTTCAGTTCTAGTTCAGTTCTAGTTCAGTTCTAGTTCAGTTCTAGTTCAGTTTAGTTTAGTTTTAGTCCTGTTCTAGTTCAGTTTAGATAATAAATCAAGGGGAATTTTTTATAATTAAAATTTTGCATAATATTAATAAAAAATTTATCTTTTTAGCCAAGCCATTGAAACCCGTCATGCATTACATGGTGTACGCTGGCCAGCATCAAATCCAAAATGCTTAAACGTTGATTTTGGTATTAAAAATGATATGCTTAAAGCTATAGATTTAACAAAGGAAGATGCACCTAAATTTGGACAAGAAACCAATAAAGACAATCTTTTGGTTGGATCGGGCTGGAGTAGGGAGCGTCAGGAAGATGATAAAAAGGTATATACAAAAACAAATATAATAAATCAATTTAAAATCAAAACAGATTCAGAATATTTAGAGAAAAAATAAAAACTGTATTTAAAAAACTTGTATTTCATCATTTTCATAAAGGGCTCTCGTCCAGTGCGCGAATGGGATGTTGGTAAGAAGGAGAACTTGGATCGTGAGAAGGTAACTAGGGATGCGGATAGACGTCGGGAACGCAGCCGTGACCGTAGCCATGATCGCAGTCGGGATCGTAGTCGGGACCGTAGCAGAGATCGTAATATGTCAAGAAATCGTGAAAACGAAAGAATTGACCGGGAAAAGGAACGTAGACAAAGACGTGAAAGAGATGTTCGAAGTAGCAGTCTATCACCAGGTATATTGATCTAAAATGTTTACCATAAACTTTGAAGTAAATTTAAAATAATTTACAATTTTAGTACGTAAACAGAAGAAAAAGGAAGATCCCCCATTAAGACTATTAGACGATCTATTCCGTAAGACTAAAGCCACACCCTGTATTTATTGGCTCCCATTAACACCAGAACAGGTAAGTTACAAAAACTTGAAACGTATTCAATATTTACTTTAATTTTCGTTTGTTTTAACTAGATTGCTGAAAAGGAAGCATTCCGTCAAAAACGTTTAGAAGAACAAAAACAACGTCTTAAGCAACGGGAAATGGAACGTGAAAAAGAGCGTGAAAGAGAACGCAATCGACAAAGTGATCGTGATAGGGATAGAGATCATCGTCGCAGCAACAGATCCAGTGATAGACGACGTTCACGTAGCCGTGATCGACGTCGTTATTAAGGTGGCGGTATATATTTTTATTGCAGATCACATTTTATCATCAAAATTTCTACTTGATGTTTATGATAATTATCAAATATGGTTTTTTAGGCTGATGCACACACATATACCGTAACATCGTTCGTTTTTCTCCCATTTTTTTTTAGAAGAAAACATACATAGTCCAAACCTCTCAATAGGAAAGAATAATAATTGCGAGATGTTAAAAAATCAACAATTATTATACACATGTATAAACAATTTAAACATTTTGCTTATTATTTGAGAACTTTAAGCAAATTCTTTACAAATTTCGTTTTTAAAAATTAAACAATAATTAATATTTTTTGAAATATTTTCTATTTTATATAGAAACAAAAAATTTTTCAAAATTTTCTTTGTATACTTACATTACGTTAAAAATATTTCAATTAATATTTTCTTATTGTTGCGCTCTAACAAATATTAGGTTTTCTAATTTAAAAAAAAAAGAATTCCTTTTTTCTTTACAATTTTTGTAGTATATTATTTTAATTTACATTTATTTAAAAATGTGTTTTGTTTTTAATATTTTTTGTTTTTCTTTTATTAAAAAAATTGATCTTAAGAACTTTTCTAGCATCCTCCACATATAAAAATAACCCGATCTGCCAACCTTATCTAAAAATCTAACAGCCACGTTTGTCACGACCTATGTTGCCTCGTTAACGCTGGGACACACTTATATTCTATAAATTCTCAACAGCAGCCTTCTATACTACGCTAAATCATCCATCAACCAGCAAATTCAGCAAATTAATTGAAATAAACCTTAAACTGCAAAGTCCATTGTGTGTATTCATTTGGTTTAAACAAAAAAAGTAATAACCGAGTTGTTGGACTGCAAAGTTTACATCCTGAATTAAATATTTGTATACATATAAATAATATATGTAATAATATATCAAAACAGAAAAAATATTAACAAATTACAAACAAAAACATCTTAAAAAAAAAACAATGATGTATAGATAAATATAAAGTACATCAAAAACTGCAATTGCAAACAATTTTAATACATTAGATTACTTTTCGAATACATATTTCGATTTATTAATGTTTATGTCAACCACTTAATAGAAATAAAAAAATAATAAAATAAAATTACAAACCAATAATAATTTTCCATACGATTTTTTATTATGCTTTTTAGGAAGAATGAGTGTGGGCTCCGGTTTAGTGTTCTATCGATAGATAGATAGATAGATAGATAGATAGATAGATAGATAGATAGATAGATAGATAGATAGATAGATAGATAGATAGATAGATAGATAGATAGATAGATAGATAGATAGATAGATAGATAGATAGATAGATAGGATAGATAGATAGATAGATAGATAGATAGATAGATCGTAGATAGATAGATAGATAGATAGATAGATAGATAGATAGATAGATAGATAGATAGATAGATATATCTCTGATAATACAAAACTTCATATAAATTTTGCTCAAAATATCATGGAATATCAAGTATTATCAGATATCTATCTATCTATCTATCTATCTATCTATCTATCTATCTATCTATCTATCTATCTATCTATCTATCTATCTATCTATCTATCTATCTATCTATCTATCTATCTATCTATCTATCTATCTATCTATCTATCTATCTATCTATCTATCTATCTATCTATCTCTGTCTATCTATCTATCTATCTATCTATCTATCTATCTATCTATCTATCTATCTATCTATCTATCTATCTATCTATCTATCTATCTATCTATCTATCTATCTATCTATCTATCTATCTACTTCTATATCTATCCATCTATCTATCTATCTATCTATCTATCTATCTATCTATCTATCTATCTATCTATCTATCTATCTATCTATCTATCTATCTATCTATCTATCTATCTATCTATCTATCTATCTATCTATCTATCTATCTATCTATCTATCTATCTATCTATCTATCTATCTATCTATCTATCTATCTATCTATCGATCTATCGATCTATCGATCTATCGATCTATCGATCTTTCTATCTATCTATCTATCTATCTATCTATCTATCTATCTATCTATCTATCTATCTATCTATCTATCTATCTATCTATCTATCTATCTATCTATCTATCTATCTATTTATCTATCTATCTATCTATCTATCTATCTATCTATCTATCTATCTATCTATCTATTTATCTATCTAAATAAAAGAGTAATGTTTGTTCGAAATCGATAAACTCAGGAACTAAGGCACCTGAAAGAACAAAATTTCAAATATATGTTCCAGGATTGTTAGGAGTTTTCCTGTAAAGTTTTATATTTGTCTGATAGATAGCGCCGAATTTTTATTCAATCACACCGAAACCGCTAAATCGGTTATTTTAAAATTTAATATGTAGAATCCACATGGCTAATCATAAGTCTGCAACGCACCACTAGTGTTAAATAAAAGTCATAGTTTCATTGTGAATTAAACATTGTTTTTTTATTTAAATTAATATTAAATATACTTAACGCAGGCAACAAATATCTATTAGTTTTTATTTTCTTTTTTATTAAATCTTATTTAAAATACATTAAAAAATGTTTAATTAAATGTAACGAAAAAAAATTAAAACCATGTTCAGCATTTGTTCGTTATTTAGTTTTAAAGCTGCATGTTACTTTAACTAATATTATTTGCGACTTGTTGTATGGTTTTTAATATTTTTTTTTTTAGGAAAACAATTTTTTTATTACATTTTATCTTATAAACATTATACTAATAATGCAGTTTGTTATAAACAAAAAAATTATTGTAATTTTTTTTAAGTAGCTTTTTTTAATTTTCTTCTTTTTTTTTAAATTCGTTATAAATTTAGATTATATTTTAACAAAATAAACAATAATAATGAAAATAATAATTACTTATAAGAAAAAAAATAATATAAGATTTATAATCTTAAGGATTTTTACAATAACAATTATAATATTTAGCAAAAAGAAAAAGAAGACACAAGTTTAAAGGCGTTTACATTTAAATTTAAAATGGAAAGAATAACAGAATTAAAATAGAAATAAAATATAACAGAAAAAATACTTAAAGCAAATGGCAAAAGTGTTTAGTTAGAGGTGTTGATATATTTTTGAACACTATTAGTGATACATATAAAAAGAAATTACATAGAAGTTATATAAATAATGATTTCAAGAGAAAATATTAAAATTTTTAAAAAATTATATAGCTTGAGAGGGGTTGTACAAGAACATAATGATGTTAGATCGTTATAGGTTTCATAGAAGTCTAGAAAGTTATTAATATCATAGTGATACAGAATTATCAGTCAGAAAAAAAGGTATTTCAACAAAAAATGGAGTCGTAAGAAAAATAAGAAGCAATTCACTTCGGTTACAATGCTTTACGATTTTGTGTAGTCTGCATTATTCATTAAATTTTGTAGTTTTAATAGTTTGAATTTATTTGTAAAAAATGGAACATCTTTGAAAATGGGTTCAAAGTTTGAATTTGCAAATATGTATGGTCGTGTATTCATTAAGGGAGAGAGTTCCCAATGGAAAGCTGAAATTTGTAAGTTTTGTATCGTTTTCTATTACGAGACTAATGCTAGACTAGTAATACACTGGATTAAGCTCAACTATTTTTTGTTTAGCGTAGAATTATACAGCCATGCAAAATTGGAATTCTGAAGTGTTACTAACTATTTCCAGGTAGGTAGGTAGTAATTTTAAAGTACTAATTGCTTTTCAATTCTTTTTAATTGATTATCTAGTCCACAGTCTAATATACTGACTGACTACGGACTAGTCTTATTATTCTAGTGTAAGAACTAGTCTATGAAATAGTGTGTGGACGAATTTTTTGATAGTCAACGCATTAGTCTATAAATTATTATATTGACTAGTTTATTTAATAGTCTATGTACTAGTCTAGTTCATTAAATAGTCTGCTGACGGTTCTATTGACTAATCTATGGATTACTGTAAAGATTAGTCTACACTAATCTCTTGGATGGTCTATGCACTCCTATTCTGCATTTCAATTCGAATCGAAATTTTTTCCGTTTTACAACTTTGATATTCTGCATTTAGATTCGACAACTTGCACACAATCGTAAAGCATTGAAACGAAGTGGAATTGCTTCTTATTTTTTACGATTCAGTTTTTGAATGAATGCGTAAACGTAATCGAAATGCAGAATAGGGGTAATTAATATGTTTATGAACCAGCCAATTGATTAGTCTATATAAGATAATCTACTAACTTGCCTATGGACTATTAAGCAAAAGTTTATAACATAAAAACGAGCGTCATAGGAGAAAATTTTTAAAAGCTTGAGTTGCCGTAGCTGATATTTGGCAGTCTTGAGTGCTGATGACAATGCAATATTATGTTTGAATATGGAAGTAATATTTTCAAATTTGTTTTAGCTCTTTTCTAAAGGAGGTCTAATTGTCGTGAAAACGATTCGTTCGAATTACTAGCAGAAAAACACTAATTACTACATACATAAATATCGTCACCGGAAACGCAAACGGCCCTAACTAACGAAAAATTTAAAAGCGATTTTATTGTTGATTACAAATGTCCACACAAAAAATTGGGCTCCTCCGACCAAAATTAGCGATTTTATTGACAAAAAACAAAAGGCCCTATCTACAAAAACATTTAAATATTAATGGTAAAAAAAGTCCAATTTATCCATTTCTATATACGCCATTGTCAACTATCATAACAAATGATAAGTTTCACTATTAAACCATTTGTTTATTTACTACAAATAAATCGCGTTGATAGAAACAAACTTTTCAATTTCAATCAATAGTTTTTTGCTTCTCCTGTAAAATTTTAAAAATGTTAGATAGGGCCGTTTGCGTTTTAGGTGACGATATATTCCTTTGAGTTGTGAGTATTTTGTTCATTCATAAAACAAAGACTGAATCAGAAACAGTACTTGAAAAAAATCGAGTGTTTTTATGATGTTGTTAAAGTCATATATTTTGTTCATAAGTTACACAAACCAACTAATTTTGAACCCAGAAATCAATCTATACTTTTGCAAATTATTGAACTGAGCAAAATCTGAATCTGTTTCGAGTAAACGTGACTTTAAGATAAGTTACTAAGGAAGAAAGAATGTATAATAGAGGTTAAACCGGTATTTTGGAGTTGACTTGGATTAGACTTTCAGATGATACAAAAAAATTTTATAAATAATGTAGTATTTGCACAAATAAGGCCAAAAACTAGTAAGTGTAAATTCTAAAATAACTTAGAACTATTAATTTTGTTTTATTATCTTCATTCAGTACTTTTCTTTTACTAAAAAGGTGTAACTGGAAGGAAGATTTAATTTCAATCAAAATATTTTTGTTGTTTTTTTTTTTCAAATATACCAAAACAGCGATTACCAATTGCTAAAGAAAAACATATAGAAAAACAGTAACAATTTTTTTATTTTTATGAATAGAAAAATATAAAAAACATAAATTCCATAGTAATAACAGAGGTGTTGCCGTACTTAGACAGATTAAAGGGAATTAGGCAGAATTAGTACAAAAAATAACAAGAAATACATAGTTTAGTAAAATAAGCTAAATTAAAACAGCAATATTTTTATTTTTACTACGTACATCTGTACATTAGGATGGCCCCGTTTGTATGGAGAAAAATAAGAAACTGATCAAAGGATAAAAAGGTCCTTTTATTAAGGTTTTCTAATATTTCACTCAAATTTATAGTCTAGTCTATAGTTTAGTCTATAGTTTAGTCTATAGTTTAGTCTAGTCTAGTCTATAGTCTAGTCTATAGTCTAGTCTATAGTCTAGTCTAGTCTAGTCTATAGTCTAGTCTATAGTCTAGTCTATAGTCTAGTCTATAGTCTTAGTCTATAGTCTAGTCTATAGTCTAGTCTATAGTCTAGTCTATAGTCTAGTCTATAGTCTAGTCTATAGTTTAGTCTATAGTCTAGTCTATAGTCTAGTCTATAGTCTAGTCTATAGTTTAGTCTATAGTCTAGTCTATAGTCTAGTCTATAGTCTAGTCTATAGTCTAGTCTATAGTCTAGTCTATAGTTTAGTCTAGTCTAGTCTATGTCAGTATAGTCTAGTCTATAGTTTAGTCTATAGTCTAGTCTATAGTCTAGTCTATAGTCTAGTCTATAGTCTAGTCTATAGTCTAGTCTATAGTCTAGTCTATAGTCTAGTCTATAGTCTAGTCTATAGTCTAGTCTATAGTCTAGTCTATAGTCTAGTCTATAGTCTAGTCTATAGTCTAGTCTATAGTCTAGTCTATAGTCTAGTCTATAGTCTAGTCTATAGTCTAGTCCATAGTCTAGTCTATAGTCTAGTCTATAGTCTAGTCTATAGTCTAGTCTATAGTCTAGTATAGTCTAGTCTATAGTCTAGTCTATAGTCTAGTTTATAGTCTAGTCTATAGTCTAGTCTATAGTCTAGTTTATAGTCTAGTCTATAGTCAAGTCTATAGTCTAGACTATAGACTAGACTATAGACTAGACTATAGACTAGTCTATAGTCTAGTCTATAGTCTAGTCTATAGTCTAGTCTATAGTCTAGTCTATAGTCTAGTCTAGTCTAGTCTATAGTCTAGTCTATAGTCTAGTCTAGTCTATAGTCTAGTCTAGTCTAGTCTAGTCTATAGTCTAGTCTATAGTCTAGTCTAGTAGTCTATAGTCTAGTCTAGTCTATAGTCTAGTCTATAGTCTAGTCTATAGTCTAGTCTATAGTCTAGTCTATAGTCTAGTCTATAGTCTAGTCTATAGTCTAGTCTATAGTCTAGTCTATAGTCTAGTCTATAGTCTAGTCTATAGTCTAGTCTATAGTCTAGTCTATAGTCTAGTCTATAGTCTAGTCTATAGTCTAGTCTATAGTCTAGTCTATCGTATAGTCTATAGTCTAGTCTATAGTATAGTCTATAGTCTAGTCTATAGTCTAGGTCTATAGTCTAGTCTATAGTCTAGTCTATAGTCTAGTCTATAGTCTAGTCTATAGTCTAGTCTATAGTCTAGTCTATAGTCTAGTCTATAGTCTAGTCTAGTCTATAGTCTAGTCTATAGTCTAGTCTAGTCTATAGTCTAGTCTATAGTCTAGTCTATAGTCTAGTCTATAGTCTAGTCTATAGTCTAGTCTATAGTCTAGTCTATAGTTTAGTCTATAGTCTAGTCTATAGTCTAGTCTATAGTCTAGTCTATAGTCAAGTCTATAGTCTAGTCTATAGTCTAGTCTATAGTCTAGTCTATAGTCTAGTCTATAGTCTAGTCTATAGTCTAGTCTATAGTATAGTCTATAGTCTAGTCTATAGTCTAGTCTATAGTCTAGTCTATAGTCTAGTCTATAGTCTAGTCTATAGTCTAGTCTATAGTCTAGTCTATAGTCTAGTCTATAGTCTAGTCTATAGTCTAGTCTATAGTCTAGTCTATAGTCTAGTCTATAGTCTAGTCTATAGTCTAGTCTATAGTCTAGTCTATAGTCTAGTCTATAGTCTAGTCTATAGTCTAGTCTAGTCTAGTCTATAGTCTAGTCTATAGTTTAGTCTATAGTTTAGTCTATAGTTTAATCTATAGTTTAGTCTATAGTTTAGTCTATAGTTTAGTCTATAGTTTAGTCTATAGTTTAGTCTATAGTCTAGTTTAATGAATTTTATTTTTTGGAGGAATCATTAGCAACTTACATTTTGGTGCCACCTTTATAGGCATACATACATACATATGTATATTTCCTTATATATGTAACATACAATTTGCTATTTTGTGTTAAATTTATTGCAAGCAGGAAATCTTGTGTATAAAAACTGACTAAATCTTGTAATTCTGCCCATAAGTACGGAAACATAGTAAAAATATATGTATATAAATAAAGATATAAGCAAAATAAATTAATTATTTTATAAATAACTAATATTTTAACAAAAGCAGACAAATATTTATGAAAAAAGAATATTTGTTAACAGTTGAAGAAATAAATGAAATTGATTTTAAAACTTGAATAATTAGTTTTTAAACATACGTATTTGTTTTATATAATAATAATAATAATAAGAATAATAATAATAGTAATAATTATAATAATTTTAATAATAATTGTTGTGTATATGCTTAAGTACATAAATAAGTATTTTTGTTTTGCAAACACGTACAAATTTAATATACTTTTCTTCGTGTTTTATTTTATCTTTTTATATATGGTGTGTCTTCTGTGTATTGTTGTTTTTGTATACATTTATATATAAAAAAAGAAACGTTGTTGTACGCAATGAGGTATTAAATTTGAAATAAGATATAATATTTTTACATATATATATATTATTAATTTATAATTAAATGTCATAATTATTATCATAACCTTTATGTTCTATTATCATATTTTTTTTTTGATTTTCAAATTTCGTTTAGTTTTAATTTTCTTTTTTGGTTGCATCTAAAAGTATATATATATTTTTGTTGTTTTCAAATCAAAAAATAAATCACATATTTTTTTCTAACTTAGAAAAGAAAACAGGAAGTTCTAGTTTTAAACGATTGCTTGGTATTTTTTAGGTTTTACTTGTAAAAAAGAGAAAAAAGTTAGGACGAGTGGTTATAGGGGTTGTTTTGGTTATAGTATTAATAGTAAATATATTAAATAATTAAAGACAAAATACGAAGACTTTTGTTTCATTTTAATTAACACACTAACTTTAAAAATTTAAATTAATTTAATTTAATAGTTTAGTTGTTATACTAATATAGCTAGTAGTAGTTATATTTCAAAAACTATACGTATAATAAGGGATTATTAATTTAGTTTAGTTTAGGAGGGGAAGGTTTCTTTAAGTTTGAAGTGCATAACTGGTTGTTGTTCGGCTTAAAGTTTGTTTGTTTTGCTCGTTTTTCTTTTCTATTAAGCAAACCTTATAAAATATTTGTTAAAAACTTTTAACAGCAATATGGTCTGCTGTTAAATTGGCTCCTGTTATTTTGAATTGGTATTATTGTGCTTTAGATCTGTTTTGGGCAACAGCGGTGTAGTGACCACATCATTATTATTTACCTTTTCCCCATTATTATGTCTATCGTTATGATGTTCAATGGTATTGTAATCAATAGCAGCCGCTTCGGAAGTCATAAGACTACTTAGCGATACTACATCATTATTACTGCCCTGTGAATTGTGTTGGGTAGTGGCAGCGGCTATACTTCGACTTTGCTGTGAAAAGTCCTATTTAGAAATTGTTGTTAGATTTATATAAAAATTAAAAAGCGGAATATTGAATTATTAACTTACATTAAATGAAGGTGACGCTGTATTACTGCCAACGACTGTTGAAGTTTTGCGTATACTTTGGCTACCGCGTATATGATTCGGTCGTTCATCATCGTGTAATGAGTGTAACAACTGTAAAAAGAAATATTTAATTAAATTTTAAATGAAACTAATACTTTAGTTGAAAGAATTATAATTGAAGCTAGAACTGAAGTAGAACTGAACTAGAACTAAACTAGAACTAGAACTGAACTAGAACTGAACTAGAACAGAACTAGAACTGAGCTAGAACTGAGCTAGAACTGAACTAGAACTGAACTAGAACTGAACTAGAACTGAACTAGAACTGAACTAGAACTGAACTAGAACTGAACTAGAACTGAACTAGAACTGAACTAGAACTGAACTAGAACTGAACTAGAACTGAACTAGAACTGAACTAGAACTGAACTAGAACTGAACTAGAACTGAACTAGAACTGAACTAGAACTGAACTAGGACTGAACTAGGACTGAACTATAACTAAACTATAACTGAAGTAGAACTGAACTAGAACTGAACTGAACTAGAACTGAACAAGAACTGAACTAGAACAGAACTAGAACTGAACTAGAACTGAACTAGAACTGAACTAAAACTGAACTAGAACTGAACTAGAACTGAACTAGAACTGAACTAGAGCTGAACTAGAACTGAACTAGAACTGAACTAGAACTGAACTAGAACTGAACTAGAACTGAACTAGAACTGAACTAGAACTGAACTAGAACTGAACTAGAACTGAACTAGAACTGAACTAGAACTGAACTAGAACTGAACTAGAACTGAACTAGAACTGAACTAGAACTGAACTAGAACTGAACTAGAACTGAACTAGAACTGAACTAGAACTGAACTAGAACTGAACTAGAACTGAACTGGAACTGAACTAGGACTAAACTATAACTGAACTATAACTGAACTAGAACTGAACTAGAACTGAACTAGAACTGAACTAGAACTGAACTAGAACTGAACTAGAACTGAACTAGAACTGAACTAGAACTGAACTAGAACTGAACTAGAACTGAACTAGAACTGAACTAGAACTGAACTAGAACTGAACTAGAACTGAACTAGAATTGAACTTGTCGACGGTATGCCGATCGGAATAATTATTTAGTTATCTTTAAAATATGTTTTAAATAAAACAATTCATTTTTATTAATATACCATCTAAATTGATTTGAAATCTTGAATTTTTGAATCATTTTCTTTTCAAATATTAAGTAACTTGAACACTGAACTTTCCATATTTTCAAAATTTTTGTACTTCCTCCGAAGTTTCAAAAGAATTTCTTAATCAATTTTTATAAGCTACAAAATATAAAAATGAAAATTATGCAAGTTTGTTTGCAAATATTTAAAACTATAATAATACTTTATAAAAGAAGAAGATAAAAACTAACCTTTTCTACTTCATCGTCAATATCAACACTATTGGGTTCAGTGCCAGCTTTACGGGTTTTCTCCAGTAAAGTAGCCTTTTTGGCAGTCAAATATAAACTACGCTTAATGGCTATATAAACAAGATCGCAAACAGCGCGTACTGAATAATCAGGAATAAAAGTTTGACGAGTTTTAGAGTCTAAATTTAAAGACTGTAAGGAACCCATTTGTGAGGGAGAATCTAGAGAACAAAGGAAAATTTAAAGAAATAGAATGTAAAATGGTTTAAGAAGAAATTAAAAACTTACCCACAACCACATTGGGTATTAAAGCTTGAGTACCAAAATAGGTGAAAGGGCCACTTTCGAAGAGTAGACTTTCTTTGCCTACCGTCACTTCAACACGACCCTCCAAGATAAGTACAAAGAAATCGACAGGTTTACCCTGTGTGAATATGAAAAGACTAGGATCATCTTTCTCTTTACCCTTACATTTTATACTGTGAACAATATCTTGATTAAGTAAACGTCGCAAGATTTGCTCGGATATAACTTCTTTTTTAAAAGCATCAATAGCTGCAAATAAAAGGAAAGCAATATTATTTTTATTATTATATCGAAACATATTGACGTCATCATACTTACAAGTACTTAAGTACTGATAAGTGGCTAAAGTTAATTGAGGTGATATATGTATAGTTTGATTTTCACGACGTTCAGCGAATACAGTAAAATCTTGTTTCTTATTACGATTACGTTTAACCTTAGTGCGATTATCTACAAAAACATCTGTTTCATCGACAATTTCCGCTTGAATCAATTCCTCGATTACATCTTCTAGTGTTACTAAACCTATAGTCTCATAGAATGGATCACCATCACCCTCATTGTTAACACGATGGACAAAGGCCAAATGTCCAATAGTACCATCTTTGAATTGATTAAACATTACATCGAGCGTATAATCTTCGAAGACAAAATGTACGGGATTTTGATAGAATTCACACAATGTTCGCAGGGGTGTATTATCGTCGGGATCAACAAATGCCAAGTCTTTGATATACAACAGAGTAACAATATTTTTACGATCACCTTCGTAAACGGGTATACGAGAGAAACCAGATTTCATAATTTCAGAAACCGTTTCAAAATCTAATGTAGCATCTAGGGGCAGCATAAAGGCATCATCGATATGTGTCATAACATCGGCAACAGTCTTTTTGCGCAGTTCCAAGGCACCAGATATAATGTTGACTTCGTTCTTATCCAAGTCATTAATGCCAGTAGTGACCTAAGAGAAAAGTTAGAATTATTTTTTCACCAGACCAATTAAGCCACACCAAGTTTTAACAAAATAAAACTTACCTTAACCAATTCCTTAAGGCGTTCCCGATTATAAACATTACCAATTTCTTCGCCCAATAGAACGTCCAAAATTTTCGATGTCGGATATGAGAGGGGAAATGTTATAATCATAATCATTTTCGTAATTAAAATAGTTTTTGCACCCACCGCTAAACCATGGCGCGAACAAATAGCCTAGAGTAACGTTTCAAATGGAATAATAAATTCGAAAATGTAATCATTACAATGCAATAAGGTGAAAGTAATAAATATAAAATGTCAAATAACCTGTGGTGTAATTTCACCAAAAATAACGATAGCGATTGTAGAGAACACCACAGCAATTAGACCAGAAGTTAAGCCATCCAAGAGAATGGTAAAAGTTGAGTTAACCAACACATTACCCAACAGTATACTGCACAACAGGTAATTACCTTGATCCCTAACGGGTTGGATTTTCTTAGCATATTCACGTTCCTTATCGGAGCCGGTATTACGTAAAATCTTTAATAAAACAAAGAAATCATAAAACATTTTTTTACTTTATTCAAGTATTAACCCACCTTTAGTTCTGTACGATCTAAAGCCATGAGACCCAAATTCAAACCCGAAAATAAAGCCGAAAAACATAAACACACCAATATGATAATAATGGACACCCATAGTGGTAGAAAACTTTCATGACTGCGTATAATACACCAGGAATCGGTACACTGATATTGCAGTGTTATAGGTTCTCCTTTTGCACCTTCCTTAAATTCATTTGGATCGATTTTTGCACACAAATAAAAATCTTTTTTCGATTTTGGCAATGATCCCTCATAGAGGCCAGTATGCTCATTAGCCGTACCAGGTACTATTTTGTATAGCAGTGTGGCTGGAAATTGACAATGTGTACCGGCTTCATTGGGTTCGTTGGTAAAGGCTATTAAGGTGTCTTCAGTGATGCCTTTACCAAAAATTCGTATCGTAAATGGTGTTTCACTCATAACACTGGGTATACCATTATCATATTCTACCTCATGGGTACTCGATTCTAATCTAAAGCCGGTAATAATCAAAGGATTTACCTGGCGATAAGTAATACTGAAATAAAAGAGAGAGTAAGAGTGATATGTTTTAGTTATGAGAGAGAAATATGCATTTAATATTATAAGAGAATAATGAGTTTATTGGAAAGATGTAACGCCAAGCAGAGCATAAGGTCATTGTATAAGATAACGCATTCCTGATCACAATTCATTACAATCAGATAATAAAAGTCTTTCCTATGGTTCGATCAATTATCGTTGAAAATAATCGAAAAGTGATCGATGATTTGCTGGACTCCTCTTATATTTGCAAAGTTCAAATCTATGAATATTTAATAGTGATTGATCAAACAGATAAAGTTACAACTTGTCTAAATATAAAATTGAAATTAAAATAAAAAATCAAATACAATTTCGTTACTAATTAAAAGCCGCCAAAAAAAGTAATAACATATCGCTACAATTGAAAATTTTATTTATAATATTGAAAATTCCTTATAAAACCCAAAATCTATTTAATTTACTAACATCTAATGCTCTTATCTATAACTGCCACAAAACCCTTCAAAAACTTTAATCTATTGCTATTATTTCGGTTGCTATAGCTACGTGTTTATTACGGGTATTATTCCTACTACATATAGAGCAATATTTTTACTAGTTTGTTTATTAACGTTTTCCTTCGTTTGAAGCTAAAAATTAAAATCATATTTTTTATAAGTCTATTCGAACGTCATAAAAACGTCATTGAAATTTAGCACGTTCTGATAGAATATTGATATGAGATTTATTTTCTATTTTTCTTTGTTCAACTCGGATTATTGTGTGCGGAATTTTTGTGTGCGGTTGAAAAAGATTTGTTGCTATAATAACACATTTATTTTTATTATATTCTTAATTATTGTAGAGTGTTTAAAATTAGGTTGTTTAAATAGTAATACAAATTGTCCTCATCTTTGTGAGAATGAATGAATAATGGACATTTAATCTTGTTGCAAATTGATGGTTAAGTAAACAGGAAAATAAGGAAATAAACTAAATAAATAAATAAATACATATTAATTCAAGTATTTAATAATAATCAACAAATATTTGTTACAAATTAATGAAGAATTTATTTGTATGTACAAATATTGTATGAAATGGGAATAATTTCAATTACATTTATACGTTGATGACCAGAATTATAAAAAAAACAAGAACAGAGCAATAAAAAGAACTAGAACAGAACATGAAGTTATCTATAATGAAAATAGAACTGAACAGGAACTAACCAAGAACTAATGTAGAAAAAACTAGTACCAAACAAGAACTGAAACTGAACTAGAACTTAACTAGTTAGAACTGAACTAAACTAGAACTGAACTAGAACTAAACTAAAACTGAACTAGAACTGAACTAGAACTGAACTAGAACTGAACTAGAACTGAACTAGAACTGAACTAGAACTGAACTAGAACTGAACTAGAACTGAACTAGAACTGAACTAGAACTGAACTAGAACTGAACTAGAACTGAACTAGAACTGAATTAGAACTGAATTAGAACTGAACTAGAACTGAACTAGAACTGAACTAGAACTGAACTAGAACTGAACTAGAACTGAACTAGAACTGAACTAGAACTGAACTAGAACTGAACTAGAACTGAACTAGAACTGAACTAGAACTGAACTAGAACTAGAACTGAACTAGAACTGAACTAAGATGAACTAGAACTGAACTAGAACTGAACTAGAACTGAACTAGAACTGAACTAGAACTGAACTAGAACTGAACTAGAACTGAACTAGAACTGAACTAGAACTGAACTAGAACTGAACTAGAACTGAACTAGAACTGAACTAGAACTGAACTGAACTAGAACTGAACTAGAACTGAACCAGAACTGAACTAGAACTGAACTAGAACTGAACTAGAACTGAACTAGAACTGAACTAGAACTGAACTAGAACTGAACTAGAACTGAACTAGAACTGAACTAGAACTGAACTAGAACTGAACTAGAACTGAACTAGAACTGAACTAGAACTGAACTAGAACTGAACTAGAACTGAACTAGAACTGAACTAGAACTGAACTAGAACTGAACTAGAACTGAACTAGAACTGAACTAGAACTGAACTAGAACTGAACTAGAACTGAACTAGAACTGAACTAGAACTGAACTAGAACTGAACTGAACTAGAACTGAACTAGAACTGAACTAGAACTGAACTGAACTAGAACTGAACTAGAACTGAACTAGAACTGAACTAGAACTGAACTGAACTAGAACTGAACTAGAACTGAACTGAACTAGAACTGAACTAGAACTGAACTAGAACTGAACTAGAACTGAACTAGAACTGAACTAGAACTGAACTAGAACTGAACTAGAACTGAACTAGAACTGAATTAGAACTGAACTAGAACTGAACTAGAACTGAACTAGAACTGAAGTAGAACTGAACTAGAACTGAACTAGAACTGAACTAGAACTGAACTAGAACTGAACTAGAACTGAACTAGAACTGAACTAGAACTGAACTAGAACTGAACTAGAACTGAACTAGAACTGAACTAGAACTGAACTAGAACTGAATTAGAACTGAACTAGAACTGAACTGAACTAGAACTGAACTAGAACTGAACTAGAACTGAACTAGAACTGAACTAGAACTGAACTAGAACTGAACTGAACTAGAACTGAACTAGAACTGAACTAGAACTGAACTAGAACTGAACTAGAACTGAACTAGAACTGAACTAGAACTGAACTAGAACTGAACTAGAACTGAACTAGAACTGAACTAGAACTGAACTAGAACTGAACTAGAACTGAACTAGAACTGAACTAGAACTGAACTAGAACTAGAACTGAACTAGAACTGAACCAGAACTGAACTAGAACTGAACAAGAACTGAACTAGAACTGAACAAGAACTGAACTAGAACTAACTTGAACTGAACTAGAACCTAACTACAACTGAACTATACAAATGTTGGAAAAAGTGAAAGATAAAATATAGCACACATCATGAACACCCTTAATTTATTATTTATTATGTAATTTTGTAAGCAACTTTAAAAAGACGATAAATTTTGATGATCTTGCATGGTGTGCCATTGTTGTACATCGTACATAATAAGAAAATTAATATTATAATAAAAAACTACAAACAAATTGTTTTATGATTTATTAGTAAATTGTGTAATAGGTTTGTTTGGCTACAATTGGTATTAATTGTCTTTAATATTTTTGTGGACAATTTTCAATTTATTTTGTAATGAACTCGAGAGGTTTGTATGCCAGAATAACAAATGAAAATATTGAAAATATGTATGCTTAATAAATACAAAATACTTGTCATATAAACAATTAAATATAGTTGTTAGTCAAATTTAATAATTAAAAAAAATAATAATTAATAAAACCATTCCAATGCGAAATTATTAAAAATAGAAATACAAATTTGACAATTGAGAGTTGCGAATTAGTATCAATTATTAAGAAATTTTATAATCAACTACATATCAATGAGTAATTGTTAATATGTATTTAATTCGTGTAACAATATAATGGAATAGTAAAAGCAAAATTTAGACTGGAAAAGAACTGTAAACATTTTCCAGGAAAAGCTCACTAGTCATAGATATAACTACGGCAAACAAAATCCATTATAAGATAAATTAAAATACTCTAAAAGTCAGCTGACTAATACAATAGTATTCAGAGACAATTTTGTTATCATAATCTATAGAACAATTTTTTTGACGTACATAATTATAATAATTTAGTTCGTTTTGTTACTGTTAACACACATTTTAAAATGAATAATTTATGATTACTAGAATAATTTTTATACCCACCATCAAAAAAGATGGGGGGTATATTGTTTTTGTCATTCCGTTTGTAACACATTGAAATATTCGTCTAAGACCCATAAAAGTATATTTATTCTGGGTCATTATTAGATTCTAAGACGATCTAGCCATGTCCGTCCGTCTGTCTGTCTGTTGAAAACACGATAGAGTCCAAATGGAAGTAGCTAGCGAGCTGAAATTTTGCACAGATACTTCTAGTTGATGCAGTTTGTTTGGTACTGGGCAATATCGATCTACAATTTCGCCTAGCCCCCATATAAGGCCCCCTTCAGAAAATGACTTTATCGCCCATAATTGGCTAAGAGAAACATTAATAGCGATGAAATTCGGCACAAACATGTTTTATGGGAACCTAAATTTCTTGGTAAAATTTTATAAGAATAGGCCCATAATTAACCCTACCCCCCATATAAAGTTCCCTTCAGGAAATGACTTTATCGCCCACAACTGGATAAGAGAAGCATCAATAGCGGTGAAATTAGGCACAAACATGTTTTATCAGAACCTAAATCTCTTTGTACAATTTTATAAGGATAGGCCCATAATTGACCCTACCCCCCATATAAAGTCCCCTACAGAAAATGACTTTATCGCCCATAACTGGCTAAGAAAGGCATCAATAGCGGTGAAATTCGGCACAAACATGTTTAATGAGAACTTAAATCTCTTTGTAAAATTTTATAAGGATAGGTCCATAATTGACCCTACCCCCCATATAAAGTCTCCTTCAGAAAATGACTTTTTCGCCCATAACTGGCTAAGAGAAGCATCAATAGCGGTAAAATTTGGCACAAACATGTTTTATGGGAACATAAATCTCTTCGTGGAATTTTATAAGGATCAGTTCATAATTGACCCTACCCGCCATTTAAGGTTGCCTTCAGAAAATGATTTTAATGCTCATATCTGACCTTGAGAAACATATATACATATATATAGCAATAAAATTCGACATAAAAAAGTTTTATAGGAACTAAAATAGTTTTCTTAAATTTTATGAGGATGAGTCCATAATTGACCCTACCCCCCATATAAGGTCCCCTTCAGAAAATGACTATTAGGCTCATTACTGACTCAAAAATGTGAGTACAGCAGTAAAATTCTACATAAACAAGATTGGTGCGAGCCAAAAGTACATTATGAAATTTTATAAGGATCGATCCTTAATTAACCCTATCCCCCTTGTAAGGTCCCCTTCAGAAAATGCCTTTAAAGCTCATTACTAGCTTAAAACTGCGAGTTCAGCTATAAAATTCGACATAAACAATTTTCGTATTAGCTAAAACCTCCCACTAAATTTTATGAGAATCAGTCTCTAATTAACCCTAACCCCCTATAAGGTCCCCTTCAGAAAAAGACTTTAACGCTCATTACTGACTCAAAAATTCGATTACAGCAGAGAAATTCTACGTAAACAATTTTTGTACTAGCCAAAAACTGTTTATCAAATTTTATGGAGATCGGTCTATAACTGACCGCACACTCCATATAAGGTCCCCCTTAGATAGTGACTGTAACGCTCGTTACTGGCTGTAACGCTCAAATGCGACTACAGCGATGAAATTTCACATAAATAAGTTTTGTATGAGCCCCTACCCTATGCCCCTATTAAGGGGCATTTCCCCATTAGAAAATGACTTTAAAGCTCAAAAATGCGACATAAACAATATTTGTATGTACAAAAATCATTCTAAATTTTAGAAGTATCGATCCATAATTGACTTATACGGAGGTGGGCGTATAGGGGCGCCTTTAACGCTCATTACTGGCATAAAAATACGAGTAGATATATGCAATTCAACATAAGTGTTATGGGAACTGAAATCTTCCTACTGACATGGAAGATGGATCGATAAATGACCACTTCAGTAAAATTACTTTAACTCTTATTAGTTGCTTATAATTACGACTTACGAACATAATTTATATACGAATGTTTATAAAAGGTCTATAATTGACAATTATATAAGATTCACTCCAGAGAATCACTTTAACGCTCATGTATTGTTCAAAAGTTCTTCCAAAAGTTCTAGAATTTTTCAGCCGAATTTGATGAGGATTTGTCGATAACTAATGAAACACCCATTTTCGGTTTCCTTCAGATAATTACTTTAAACCTCATGACTGAATTAAAGATACAAGTACAGCTACATTAGATACAAATAATTATTGTATAAACCGACAAGGATAGTTCAATAATTGACTCTGCCCTTCATATAACCACTCTTACAAAAAAACAGTTTATGGTTATAAATATTGGATCAAACAAAATTAATATTTTTAATTCGGAAGAGCACGGTCCATGCTTAAGCCCTTATTAAATTTCCTCTTCCAAAAATATTTCTCTGATGTTCACATTAATATCGACATATGATTGAACATAGATCGATAATATCAAAGTTTATTTATAAAGATGATTTGATGGTGGGTATATAAGATTCGGCATGGCCGAATATAGCACTCTTACATGTTATCTCTTGAATTAGCAAAAAGACAAATATGTAGGTATATGAATCATCATAGGTTTAAAAAATTAAAATTTTAAAAGCCCTGGTAAGATTATAGAATTTGTTCCAAATAGAGCTTCTTTAAACTCTTGAATAGCCGTCGTGGAACTAGTGATATCTCCATTACTTGTGAAAAACGTTCTGTGGAACATTGTTGAAGTTCTTAAGTATATCTGAATAGTTTTTAGGGAACCAGTTCTGTGGCAGTAGTTATACATTGGTACTACACCAGTTCAATGGTATGCATACGAATTGCTAAATAAATTTTTGAAATAGAGTTAATAATTCTTTAGCTATTTTTTAAAATCGGTCCCAATGTTAACAACTTCAAACAAAAATCACTGAGCTCATCATCGCTCACTTATCAGACAAAGATGCGAATCGTGGATCGAATTACGCTATCAAGGGGAAAATCAAAAAAGTTCCTATCGCTTAACAAAATTAAACTCAGAATACTAACGGGACTACTTACGGGGCACTGTGGTCTCAGATATCATCAATTTATCCTAGGAAACGCCAGGATGAAACCTCTGAAGACATATTGTCCAACACTAAAGACTCGTCGGGAATAAATCTGCATCACTAGCCCCTAATGATATATTCAACCTCTCACCAATCAAATCCTTTATTTTCATATGTGAATTAAACCAGTTATGGTGAACCCACGGGCTGCAGAAAATATCCAAAACCGGGTCTTAGTGCTTAGGGCCGTCTCTAATCTAACTAACAAACGAACTAACGCATAGGCCAAATTAGAACGTGTGTAGGTTATAATCATGCATTCTAGAACTAGTTGTGGAACTAATACAATTTTTAGAAGAAGTTGAATCATTATATGTCTAAAAAATATATGTATTTGTGTATAACATATTAACTCAAGTATTGTCTGGGGAAAAACAATTATAAAAAAAGTTGTATTATCAACACTTTTAGTGATATCTGAATAGCATTGTTATTAAACAAACATCGTGTTATTATTTGTTTACATAAGTATGTACACATGTATATTATTTTATTATTAAATATATACATACATTAGGGTGGTAACTTTTTATACATTTTTTGAAAATTTCAAATCGGCCCTATCCCTTCCAAGTATATCACATTTTTTTTCTAGTATTAAAAAAATTTCCACTTTCATGTTTTCGATATTTACTCTAAACAAAATTTTTATTTTTTTTAACAAAAAATCGGAAATTTTCGATATAAACAAGTGTCATTGTTTGGTCGACGACATTTATAAGAAGAAAAATCAAAGATAGGGGTTGTGGTTTATCTCTCTTTCATATTTAGTATCCAATACAAATTTGTTTGTAAAATGTTTTAGGAAATCGTTTTGACTAGTAATATTTATGCCCCAAATTAATCCGAGAAAAAGGTTTTCGTTATTAGAACACTATTGAATATCGCTTAGTGATAGGTCCTAATTTTAGTTATTACCCTAATATAAAAACATACAGGGCCCAGTACAGAACAATGTAAATGTAGATATTTTAATCTGTTGTATAGTATTGTAATTATATATTGTGATACTTTCGGTGGGTCACTAGTATGGCAGCTAATCGATAACGTGGACCGTTATTGTCCATTTTTAAAACAAAACTTTCCTATAGAGAATATTTATGGAAATTTTCATTCCCATATTTAAAGATGGACAAACATAGATAGAATCGAATAAAGACCAATATAATTTTGTGGGTCTACGACCAATATAAGTGTTTCAAACGGAATGATAAAATCAATGGTGGATATAAAATTAAATTTATTCCAAACTTTCATTATGCCCAGTGTTATTCATTTCATTAATGTTTTTAATATTTATTTTATTATTTATAACATATTTCATAAGATTATTATTTTTACTTATACTATATATTTTAAAGATAGCCGCAGAAAATTACACTCATATATATAATCATACTGTGGACATTTATAACGTTAATAATACAAAAAATATATATACATAAATCGTCTATATATACAAAGTAGTGTATATGTATAAATGACAGTATAAAACACTAATAATACAATATATTATTAATTGAGGACTCAATTGATAAAGCGATTAGCACATAAGATAGATACATTTATAATAATATATACAAATATAAACATACGTTCATATATAAATGCACGTGATTGATATACAATACTCTAGCTAACTACTCGTATGAATAAACTTATATACAAACATTTGGGCAAAAATTGTATTAGAAAAAAAAAATAGAAAAAAATCATATATTGTGTAGTATATTAAAAGATTAACTTTTTGCCGTGATTTAATCAAATGATAATGAACATTTGAAAGCGAATAATGTACGTAATAGACTGACTTTTACTATTTATGGTCTTGCGAGTACTTGTACTAGAAAATATACAAACCTATTTCACAAAAAAATGTTTTAAAGATAAAGATTGCAGGCAAAACGCATTTTGAAATTTGTGTATAATGAAAATATATTGAGTTATATTGGAATATTTTCTATATATTTCAGTTTAGTTAGTTTGAAAGGACGATGTATATACATCAAATTCGAAGAATTACACCTAGGCCTCTATCGGGCCTGTTGTGCGCTCCTTAACCAGTGCCTCAGGTGGGAATCGAACCCACCACCTCCGGTCTACCAGACTAGAACACTAACCTACCGGAGGCCACTTTAAGTTTTAAATTTGAAATAAAGGCCTGCTGTACCTCTGACTGGTTGGTTCTAATAATTGAATTATCATGCTTACAACAAAAATAACCCATTACAGAATCGTTTTATACGATATAAGGAGTTTGTTATATCTTTATATACGAATAACTTATTAATAAATAAGAATATTGTAATGTAATTTTATCTAAAAATTTAACTTTTTTATCTTTGCAAATAAATATAATAAAAAATAGTGCTAAAAATATCTTTTTTATAATACTCGTATTCAAGTGTTTTATTATATTTATTTTAGACAAAATAAACATAAATTATTTATATATTTTTCGCTGACAATCTTATCGATAAGAAAGTCTCAAGTAACCAAGGTAGTGTTGTCTGCCTTCGGTTAATAAAAAAAGTATAATATATGTAATCATAAGTAGGCACGATAATTGTTTAAAATATTCTAGATTGTTTCAAAAATTTAGAATCAAGTGCGATTTTTTATAATCATACATAAATTTAAAACTAGAACTAGCGTCTACATTAAGCAAGGCAATGGATATGTTGTTGTTGTAACAGTTAAAACTATAGAATGATCTAGTTGGGGGGTTCTACATAAATAACCAGGCTACTTCAACTGGATGCGCCCATAAATCCATTGGACAGAGTGAAGTAGGGTTGGCTGAGCAGTTGAATATATGGTGGGTTTCATGAGGACCCTGACTACATGCAGTGACCAGTAGGTTGAGCCTGTTGCTACATCCCGATCTTAGTTGTGCCAGAACTACTCTTGTTTACCGAGGCAGGTTTTCTTCTGTATTTGCTATGGGCAACCTCCAAGTACGACATTCATGTCGTTCAAAGCTGCCGTATACGAGGACTGATCTAATGGATCCTGCACATATCTTCGTATGTTTTCCTGGTATATACGAAAATACTTCCTGACATGCCTCGGGGGAGTATCCAACTGTGCGATGTTAAAGTTCCCATGAAGAGCTTTTTAGTCAACATGACATTGTGTTTGTGTTGTAGGCAGCCCGTTACAGTCCTTTGGTAGCTTGGAATGTTTCTCCACTGGGTATCACTGAGAGAAGCTGACCATACTGGAGCAGCATAATTAACCAATGATCGATCAATCGTTTTATATGTTGATAAATGAATTTCTTAACAATTTACCTGACTTTAATCAGATGGATCAATGTTGAAAAGATATTCCTGATGTAAAAACCTCATACGGCTTGGAATTATTCCGCTTAATTTCCCAATAGAAATATCGTGTTGGTAGGTAACCTTTAGCTTATTCAAAAGGTGGTTCTAAAGAAAACTGTAGAGAACTAAAAGAGCTTTTTATACATTTGTAAAAGCAAGGAACCGGTGAAAGGATTTCTTCCTGGCGTTGGATTAAAATCAGATACATTCTTCTAGAAAGTGTCGATTCGTAAAACTCCGAAAATTTTCACCGTCAAACGACAGAAACGGTAAGCTCCTCAGATCCTCTGATCTAGCTTACTCGAAGTGACCCCTATGGACCATCTATTCTATGCATACTTCCTTGAACTTGGTATGTTTGCAATCCGGGAGAAAAGAGGATGAATCCGACATGCCGGGACTATAAACTTGTGGTGTCAAATGTATCCTCGGCCTTTTCTAGGAAAGATTTGACCTTGTGTCGAAACAGAGAGCTGTATAATGTGGTTCCTCGGATTTTGTCATATCCCGGATAATAAAGCGGTCCCTTCGGGGTGTGGCTGTGGTTTAAACCCAAATTCACGGGAAGATAATGTTGGTTAAAAAGCTACAACATGGTGAAATCTATATTTCTGGATAAGTCGGGACTTTCTCTGTTCATACCAGATTTACCATAGTGTGTTGTCTACAGAGAGTGGTTGTAAACAGAAGTAACGTTTTTGCCTCACGGAAGTTACGAAACTAGCAGCAATGGTCAGAAATTAGATAGCTCGAGTACTTGAGTAAAGTGATTGTAAGACATAAAGAGGCCATGGTGAGTCGTCTAACAGCTCACTCAGTGGTTGTAAAAGTACCTCCTTGAAATAAGGCCGTCATCGCAGGTGATCACTTAAAGCACTTCGACTTATGTGAATAATTGTAGACTATGTTATGAATCAAACTTTCATGTAAACGAATGGGCTATTTCGATTTCGGTTCTACTGCTGTTATTGAAGCATCTTATTCGCTAGTGAATTCCAAATGAACAGTAGGAATATATATATTTGATAAAACCTTAGTAAAAACCAATTACAGCAAAAAAAAAAAACTATATAAAATCCAGTAAAAGGCCGAAAAATTAACCAACCATATTATTTGAAATCATGCTAAATTTATAAGATATTTTTAGCTTTTAATATATTAAACAGTTTTGAGTGTATAAAGTATACTTTATACACTCAAAACTGTTGTGTTTTAACACTCGTATGCATTTTCATGTCTAATAGGAAGAAAAAAAACCCCCCAGAATGAAGTGGGGAATTTTTTGGTTGTTATTTTTTCTGTTTTATACTATAGGATTTATATACTAGAGAAATGTTTAGACATTTAATGACATCATTTAAAGCTGAATTGCACAATGGCAAAATAAAGAAAAACAATATTGTTTATGTACAAAATGTCAGACGAATATGTTTGTACACAATCATCCATCTTATGTACAGTAGACGGACTCATTCTATATGGAAAGTAAAATCGCATGTCTATTTCATAATTTAATTTGCTTTGTTTTATAATGATTCTTCAAAAAATTACGTTGAGACTAGCAATGGCCGACTATGAACAAGAATATAGTCTAGACTATATACGGGAGTTTAGTTCAGACTATGAACGAAACTGGACTATAGCTCAGATTATAGACGAGATTATAATTCAGATTTTAGACGATACTATAGTTCAGAATATAGAAGAGACTACAGTCCAGACCATAGATAGATCTATTCTCCAGACTATAGACTAGAATATAGTCATGATTATAGAGGATACTATAGTCCAGTCTACAGACGATAGTACAGTGCGAACTATAGTCAAGATTATAGTGCGTACTATAGTCGAGATTATAGTCCAGAATGAATGAGACTATAGTTCAAACTATGGACGAGATTATAAGTGAGACTATAGATTATAGACGAGACCATATTGTCCAGACTATAGTCGAAACTATATAATCTAGTCTATAAATAAGCCTATAGTCCAGACTATAGACGATACTAAATCTAGTCTATAAACGAGACTATAGTCTATACTTTAGACGAGAATATAGTCCAGACTTTAGACGAGAATGTAGTCCAGACTATAGACGAGGCTATAGTCCAGAATTTAGACGAGAATATAGTCCAGACTACAGACAAGATTATAGACTATAGTCCAGTATATAAACAAGACTATAGACGAGACTATAGTACAGTATAGATGACTACATTACAGTACAGACTGTAGACGAGACTATAGTCAAATTTAGATGAGGATATAGCCCTGTTTATGGACGAGACTATAGTCGAGAGTAATGACGGGGCTGTAATACAGAATATATACTATTGTTCAGACTATAGACAATACTATAATAACACAGACCATAAACTTCACTATAGTTCAGACTACGAGACTACAGTTCGGACAATAGTCCAATAGGCTTCCGAAGAGAGCATAGTGCGGAAAATAAACGAGATTGTAGTGCAGACTATTGACGAGACTATAGTCGAGAGTAATGACGGGGCTGTAATACAGAATATATACTATTGTTCAGACTATAGACAATACTATAATAACACAGACCATAAACTTCACTATAGTTCAGACTACGAGACTACAGTTCGGACAATAGTCCAATAGGCTTCCGAAGAGAGCATAGTGCGGAAAATAAACGAGATTGTAGTGCAGACTATTGACGAGACTATAGTCGAGAGTAATGACGGGGCTGTAATACAGAATATAGACTATTGTTCAGACTATAGACAATACTATAATAACACAGACCATAAACTTCACTATAGTTCAGACTACGAGACTACAGTTCAGACAATAGTCTAATAGACTTCCGAAGAGAGCAAAGTGCGGAAAATAAACGAGATTGTAGTGCAGACTATTGACGATACATTAGTCAAGACCATAGCTGATACAATTGTATTGACTATAGAAGAAGTTATTTTTTAAAACATCATATGACATAAACAATGGTTTTCGAAGCTAGTAACTCAGGCACTATTATTTGTGAGTCGGTCTAATGTACAATTATAATATTTGCAAGGTTACCTAAATGTTTTGTATGAATGAAATTTTGGTGGCGAACAAAATAAAAAACAGAAAATACAAATTTGAAAAGAAATTTATTTAAAAAGTAAAAAAAAATAAAACTTTTTGCACACATTTTGAATTTAATCGTATGTGAAAAAGAAATGGTTTGAAAAAAACTAATAAGATTTTTGAATACGAGGGTAGTTGGACAAATTCTTCGGTGAAAATTTACATGTCTAGACATGTAAAGAAAGTCGTCAGCTAAATACATAAGTTTAGTTCACGGTTTTAGATGTTAGCTTTTACATTAATTTGTGTCAGAAATTTATTCCATTCATCTAAAAACTATTTATAAAATGTATAAATTAATATATTTTCTTAATTTTAAATAAAAATAGAAATCTATGTACGTATAAACTTACTCATTTAGACGTTACCCTTCCCAATAGCTGCATGTCATTTGTAAAATTAATTAGAAAAACACACATCTAAGCCATTGGACTTTGAAATTACGGTAGTCATATAAATGATATAAAATAACAAAAATATACTATACTAGATATTTATGTTTGCCAGACCAATAAAAAGTATAAGTGAAATTTTTAGACCTTGAATTTTATGTCTAGAAGAAAAACAATATTTAATACATTGACTTACAAACATACATATGTATGTATGTACGTACGTACTTAAGTCAACACAAAAACGCACATCGCCTTAAGTTGTTAATTAATCGAATTAGAAATGTTTTAGCTGGTTTTCTTTCATTTCTTATTTTCAATAATAACGTCTATAAATAGTAGTTAGTAGGAAAGTAAATAATATTGTAACTTATACAGAACCTACCCCAAAGTCCAGGGTTTTACGGTTAAACGCATATGTACAATGCACGTTGCTATGTGTGTTTGTATTTTTTTTTATAGTCGTATTATAAGTAAAACATATATGTATGTAAGTATCTGTAAGGAATTATTCTATATATTGATTGTTTATTTTTTGATATGAAGAAAAAAATAAAATGTAGGTCTTATACTAAAGTAAAACAAATATCTTAAATAATCCAAAAACACTCACCTACTATGACAATAGGGGTTGCCAAGCAACAAACATATACCGATATTTTAATAGAATTATATTGAAAAGTTTTGCAAGGTTTAAAATAAATTTGGCCAGACTTAGATGATACTATAGTTCAGACTGTAGATGACACCACAGTTCAGACTATAGACTTGATTTTAGTCCAGACTATAGATGAGACTGTAGACCAGACTACTAAGGAGACTATAGTCTATAATCCAGACTATGTATGAAATTAGAGTCTATACTCCAGACTATAGACGAGACTATAGCCCAGACTATAGACGAGACTATAGCCCAGACTATAGACGAGACTATAGTCCAGACTAAGACGAGACCATTGTCCAGAGTATAGACGAAACTATAGTCCAGACTATAGACGAGACTATAGTAAAGACTATAGACGAGACTATAGTAAAGACTATAGACGAGACTATAGTCCAGACTATAGACGAGACTATAGTCCAGACTATAGATAAGACTATAGTCCAGACTATAGATAAGACTATAGTCCAGACTATAGACGGGACTATAGTACAGACTATAGACGGGACTATAGTCCATACTATAGACCGGACTATAGTCCATACTATAGACGGGACTATAGTCCATACTATAGACGGGGCTATAGTCCATACTATAGACGGGACTATAGTCCATACTATAGACGGGACTATAGTCCGTACTATAGACGGGACTATAGTCCAGACTATAGACTATGCTCCAGAATTTAGACGGGACTATAGTCTAGACTATAGACGGGACTATAGTCTAGACTATAGAAGGTACTATAGTCCAGATTATAGACAGGACTATAGTCCAGACTATAGACAGGACTATAATCCAGACTATAGCCGAGACTATAGTCCAGACTATAGACGAGACTATAGGCGAGACTATAGTCCAGACTATAGACGAGACTATAGCCCATACTATAGGCGGGGCTATAGTCCATACTATAGACGGGACTATAATCCATACTATAGACGGGACTATAGTCCATACTATAGACGGGACTATAGTCCATACTATAGACGGGACTATAGTCCATACTATAGACGGGACTATAGTCCAGAATTTAGACGGGACTATAGTCCAGACTATAGACGGGAATATATACCAGACTATAGACGAGACTATAATCCAGACTACAGACGAGACTGTAGTCCAGACTATAGACGGGACTATAATCCTGACTATAGACGGGACTATAATCCTGACTATAGACGGGACTATAATCCAGACTATAGACGAGACTATAGTCCAGACTATAGACGAGACTATAGTCCAGACTATAGACGAGACTATAGTCCAGACTATAGACGAGACTATAGTCCAGACTATAGACAAGACTATAGTCCAGACTATAGACGAGACTATAGTCCAGACTATAGACGAGACTATAGACCAGACTATGGTCCAGACTATAGACGAGACTATAGTCCAGACTATAGACGAGACTATAGTACAGACTATAGACGAGGCTATAGTACAGACTATAGTCCAGACTATAGACAAGACTATAGACGGGACTACAGTCCAGACTATAGAGGGGACTGTAGACGAGTCTATAGGCCAGACTATAGACGAGACTATAGTACAGAATATAGACGAGACTTTTGTTCACACTATAGACGAGACTATAGTACAGCCTATAGACGAGACTATAGTACAGACTATAGACGAGACTATTGTCCAGACTATAGACGAGAAAATAGACTAGCCTATTGTTCAGACTATAGACTATTGTCCAGACTATAGAGGAGAATGCCAACGATACTAAATAATTCTAAGACAAAGGTGATAGTGTGCGTTATAAAAATGGCAACACTTATTACCCAGTACTTGTATAAAATATCAATAAGTATGGCAAGTCACTTGTGCGTAAGAAACGGGAACAAATATTTATCGGAAACAGAAGATGAAAAAAAAATTGAACGACATAAGCAGAAAAATGTGCTTATACTGTAGAAGTGAAATGTTTACATTTAATCATTTTTTTTTTATTCCACCATTCAATCTTTCGTCTCGAAAGAAAAACAAACTTTAAGAGAAAAATTTTAAGAAAACTAAAAAAATAATAATAATAAAAAATTCATAATTTATAACAGGATGTCATATTGAAAGAAATTCTATAAAAAATAGTTGCAAAACAATAATACATATTAGTTCAAATTTATTTTTATATACAGAGTGTGTTCAGACAAAAAAAACTTTTTTGAAATGAAACCAAAGTGAATTTTTTTTGTAATAAATTTTATTTAACTAGGTAATTTTTTAAGTAAAATATTAGTTTTAGTAAAATTTCTACAAAATTATTAAAACAAATGAGTTTTTTTTTAGAATTTAGAACTAATTTCAAGTTTATTTTTAGCAAATTTTAATTAATATTTTTTTTATTTTCTTTGAATTAAGCAACTACTGTTTATATTGGTGTTGACATTATTTTCATTCACAAGTTTTATAAATTTTTATTAAAAATAGCTTGAGTTGCAAAAAAGAATTAAAGAAAAAATGTAAATAATGCTTAATGGATTTCAATGCAAAAAAATCTAAACTAATATAAATAAAATTTTTAAGTTTTGTTTACATTTTCTTAATGAAATGAGAAAAAAAAAAAGTTTTAAATTATTAATGAAAATTTGTGTGCTTTTACAAATATTTATTGATATGTATAATAAGCAAATTTCTTCTCTTTCTCTTTAACTTTTAGTATATTTATGTTTATTTAACTAAATTAAAAATTAAACAAAATTTTCTCTTTTGTTTATATTTAGAAACATATTTTTCTAATTTATCTCTATAACAAATTTAAAATATATTATGATGACGAAAGTGTTGGTATTTGCACTCATTGTGAGTATTAAAATAGGCCAGAAAAATTTAAAAAATAAAGATTTATACTTTCATATTTCACAAGATTGTGTTTTATAAAAAATATATGTATATTTATATAGACAAAAAGTGTATAACAAACATTTGAAAATATATAATATTTTGAAATTTATTATTAACAATAATAATTCATCTTAAAAGTTTGTTTACGGTTGGTTAAAAAGATCAAATGTTTTTGTTTTTATTTGCGTCATTTTGGCATAATTATTTTGTCAATTTTTTAATTGGTTGCGTTTTAAATGATCAACATATAAACATATTAGAATTGATGAATCATATCCGCTAAGATTTTATGCTTATAGATTTCTACAATATCTTAATAATGAAAATTTAAAGAAATAAAAGTCTTATATTCGATTAGACATAGATTCTACCAAATACACGAAGTTTATATACACCGACAGCCAAGCAGCCCTATGGTTTATAAATGGTATTTATACCACACGAATACCACACAACCTTGAATGCCGGACATATCATAACGAGCTAAATATTCCAGAATAGGAGTTAAATATTCCAGAATAGCATGGAAAGAAACCGACACTTGTATTCCCTTCATGTAATCTAACAGAGAACGATTTGTGGCACACACAAGCTTCACAATCTAGGTGGCCTTTTTTTTATTCAATTCGAAAGCTGTTGGATTGTAACCTCTGTATAAATTCTATACTGATTTTGCTTGCTGCTATTCGTAATTAGGAACCATAGATTCCATTAGTTCAAATTGGTTTTAAAACTGTCTTATCAAGGCTTAATTACGATTGCTGCTTGATTAACCTTAGAAACTGTTTCATGTGTTTCATAAGATCTTGTCATTGCCTGGCTGCTACCGATTTATAAAGCTTGTCTTAGGACGCTATACATCCCTTGTATGTGGATTAGATGTAATGAGTTCTAAATCCTTAAAGGGAGAAGACATCTCATACTAAAGCTATAGTCTGGTGCTTTTTTTGTATTGACGTACATCATAGATGTATTGAAGTCACACAGCAATCACAACAGCATACCTGGAGTACTAATGGTTTAGTTTAGCGCTTACACAGCCTCTCCTAATCAAATTTCAACCTCACCTGCATGTGGTGTAATCGGCCGATAACTAACGAGGTTCTGACGACCGGCCATGAGCGGTATAACCCTCCCCTGAGTTGAAAAGGAAATGTTCAATTTAATATGCAGTTCTAGGATCTTATTGGAAATCACACTAAGATAGGATAATAACGGCCAGAATACGCACAAGAGCCGGAAACTTGACGTGTGTGCAATGCTATGCACCAAAGAAAACCACTGACCTTGCCATGAAGGACGACTTTTATAGTCAAATAACCTCGTTATTGGTGGAACGCACTTTTCTCATAGAAATGATCACAAAGTTACGTGGGTATCTCCAGACCATAAAACTCAGAATTAGATTGACCACATCACCATTAGCAAAACCTGGCGAAACTGTTTGCTAGATGTGCACAATAAAAGAGGATCCGAATGCAATAGAGACCATCACCAGAAAGTTGTTCCGAACGCAGGGATAGATTTCAGATGGAACATGGGATCTGCTGTCGGAAAGGAGCAAATGCAATGCAGACCTGAACAAATCTAAAACTCATAGTGAAAGAGCGAGATTATAAGCGACATACAACCGATGAGTCAAGCGTCAATGGGTTGATAACCTTGCTAGGGAAGCCCAAGTAGCTTTAGAGCCCCACAGGAGCCGCAATTTATATAGAATTACTAAACAGCTAGGTAGGAAGGTGTTCTCCTCTATCAAACCATTAAGAACAGCAATGGAGAATTAAAAACATCGAAATGAGGACAACTAGATGTTTGGGCGGAACACTATTCAAAAATTTTAAACACCCCAACATCTACATGCCACTGTCCCCAACACATCGAAAGGCATGACATACCTACTGAAACCCCCATCCTTTTTGAATGGTGAATAAGGTAATTGCGAACATACTGAACACTCGCCTGGCAGATGCTCTCTCGCAAGACATTCGCAACAAACAAGCTGGTTTCCGTCCCAACAAATCTCGACAATCCGTCGAATGAAGCACACCACTGAACCTTGTGTTCATCGACTTTGAAAAAGCGTTGGACCCCCTACATCATTACGCTTCTACAGGAATGCTACCTATCGCATAAAGATACAAAAAGTCATCCTATAGCTTTCAGTTTAAGATTTCGCCAAAGGGTGCAAACTATCTCCCCTGCTATTTAGCGTAGTGATTGATATATGTTACAATAACAAAATACAACACATAAGTTACTGGTTTAAATTAAACTATGTATATGAAATGGTTCAAATCGGAGGGTTTACAGAAACCACCTTCAGGGACTACCTGCTTCCTATATGATGATTCTAAATAAAGTTTACTGTTAAGCTTTTTTAGGGAGCAAATAAGAACGGGACACTTTGTTATTGACAATCATACCAGAAGAATGGGTTTCGAATTCAATGACTACTGCAGAAGTTGTCATAATGAGGAGGAAGAGGAGACTATAGAACATCCGACATTCACTGAAAACAGAGAACATTAATTTGGCTCTGCTGTTCTCTCTTTTACGGAGGAGTTATTTGATATAAATCTTAAAAATATACAAAATAGAACCGATTGGTCCAACTCTGAAAGTAGTGAATAGTACTATAAAGCATTCAGATGGATCCACGTGAGCCACTTAAATACAGTCTCAATATCTGTCATCATTATTGACAACCCTACAAATGCAGAGAGTTCAACAATAAACTATGGAATTTAAAAAAAAAAAATATTTAAATCAAAACATTTAAAACATTAGCTTTGTTCCTTTACTTGTCAAGTTTGCAGGTTTTTACCAGAAATTGTAAAAGAGAACAAATTTGAGCAATTAAAATTATTTTCTCTTTGCCAGAACTTGCAGGTTTTAGCCAGAAAATTTTTTCCTGGCAAATAGAAAAAAAATTGTCAAATAAATTATTTGTTTAAAAAAATACATTAAAAACAAAAAATGTTTGATATTTTTGATTTGTTTTCATAAAAAAAGTATGTGTGATTGTAGTTTTTCAATTTTATTTTAATTTCAATAGAAATTTTTATGAATAAATTCAATACAAATTTATTGAAAGAGAAATTTTGTTTTTTCTGTTCCCGTACTTTTTATAAGTACGAAGAGAAAATTCATTAATTCTCTTTAGCCAGAAAAGTTCTGGAACAAAGCTATTATATTTGCATAACATATAATATTGATATCCTGTTATTATACCGGCTAATATTGTTTACATTGCAACTTAATTTAAAGCAATTAAATTCATGTGAAATATGCAAAGCAAACAAATTAACATGGTCAATCTGTACATAAAAACAAAATTTACAATCTCAATGTGTGACAAAAAAAAATATTCATAAAAATAACCAAATTTTTATTAAACCAAAAATGAAACCTGATCCAATTAATAAAGGAAATAAACAACTACGTAAACAGAATATTCATTTTGAGGGTTTGATATGGCAAACAACTTGTATGATTGTAAAAAAAAGTAATAACAATATTAACAAACAAAATATTTTAATTTGCATACACTACAAGTAAAAATAAATATGGATATTACGAAGAAAAGAAAACAAATAAAAACCCGAAAAAAATAACAAATAATTGAGTCATCAACATACGACCGAAATGGTGTATAAGGAATAATTTACAAAAACAAAATCAAATTTGTACTTAAAAAGATGTTTAGCACTGGAACGAACAAATTCTGATTGTTGTATGGACATTTTAAGTGTAAATGAAAATGTTAAACAAAAATTTTATTTAAATAAAAAATTACACAAAAATATGGATATAAAATCTGGTATGAAATATATATAAATTGTTAATAAATATACAGTGAATCAATTAAGTAATTTGCCTATGTAAAATTTTATAAATTTTAAGAAAAAACTTTATCTGAACAATTATTTTTAGCAAAATAAAGCAATTTGTTTGTTGTATTTTTTAAAGAATATCTTATGTTTTAATTTTCTACCATAAAAAGTAAAATCGTGATATTAATTAACGAAATTTTTGATAAAATGTGAACGTATTGTTAATTTTTAAGGTCAATAAAGTATTTTGCTTTTTAGGTTTTTTGTTCATTTTTTTAATATTGCTGCATTATGTATTAGAATAACATTTTTTAGATATTTTAGTAGTGGAACGACTAAGTTTGGACATTTCTCAACCGATTTATTATCCTATATACCTACAAGAATTTTTCAATATTTGACTTAACATGAAATCTATCGTTTCTTTGATTTAATTTCGAAAATAATAAGTAATTTTGAATTGGATACATGATATATTAGGAAATCAATGGATTTGGACCTAGAAAAAATTTTTTGTGGGGTATAAATCTATAGATTATAACAGAAATAATCTGGGGTTTTGGTCATTTTGTATTGATAAACAAAAACTACATTACGGAAAACCCCTCTATTTGGGGAGTACTGTGTGAATTTCATTTAGAATTGTATAATATTGATTCTTATTCAATAAAGCTAACACTAAGTACCATCCTAGCCACTCTAAGTATGGGGATATCACCGTATACCACTATAGAACTATTACATGCTAGAATCTTGATATTCTACCTCATATTTTGAATGCATTATTTTATGAATAAAATACAGTAGGCGTAGTTGGATTTGGATAGTAATTCTTGATTTGGGTACTAACTATATATAAGTATATGTATTAGCTGAAAAATATTGCTTTTGTGGATCTTAGGTGATGAGAACCGCCTTTATTTGTAAATATCTAAATTAAGTATTTTTCCCGTACCACACGATAGTTCACTTTATATTGTTTCCAAGCAACCTAAGGTCTGTTTAGAGGTCTAAATTTAAACATAGTGTTCTTTTAAGTTCGTATATGGACTTTGGAGAAGATAAATGAGGACTTCAATGGTTTTTGCTAGGATACAAGTCGCTCTCCTTTGGCAGTTAAAGATTTTGAAAGACAAGTTAGTGCGTTTTTTTAATAATTCTTTGTGTTATTTCATCAATTTCTATATTTTATATTTTTTAATGATTGATTAAACATCTCATAATTGAATTTCATTGATTTATACTTGTTCTAAAAATCTAAACTAATTTTTTATATTGGAATTGCCTCATTATTTCCCTTTAAACGTTTTTAAAGCAAATAACTACACAGTTTCACACAATAAGGAATGATTTTTGAAAATTACAATTGAAAAATACTTAACACGTGTCCTTTTAACAATAAAACAATAAATTCCAAAAAGCAATTAAAAAATAATTTGAAAAACCCAACGAAATTAACTGGAAATTTCAATATGCAAAATACTTTATTGACGTGAAAATTTTGATGAAAAATAATAAAATGCAACAACAAATGCACAAAAAATTTTATTTTAATATTTTTTTCTTGCTTTTCCATTCTACACAATCTCTATTTTCAATTGGAAAACATAAATTTACTTTTTACCTGTTTTTTTGAATTTTATTTATGAACAAAAAACAAAATTCTCTTAAAAAAAGTAGGCAAAAAACTTAGTTGATTCACTGTATATACATCTATTCATTAATTTGAAGATTTAATTTGAAAGAAAATGTCGAATATTTCTATAGATATTGATACAGATAACCATTTGAATGATGATGCTCAGTATTTTCAATGATATTGAAACGGTTAAAGAAATCGAATAGAAATTTCGGATATTTTGACCTACAAAACCTACAAGTTTTTTTTTCACGTTTTTTCATTATGTTTCTTGGAGTTTTTTTTTTTTGGAGGAACAGTGCCTTGAGTTTTAAGAGTTTTTAACTCAAGCGACATTCTAGGCTTTGTCAGAGGATAGGATTGGCTATTTAGGCATAGAATTCCCTTCCAATACTATCAACATTCTTTCTCTATTAGAATAGGAATTCATTAATTTTACACTTATCTCTCCGGCTTTTCTATCTTCTTTATGTTTATTTTTTGTTTCTTTTTAAAGCGAATCACAGCGGATTCTCTTGGGTTGTATATCTTTTTGGTATACAACCTTTTTAAACTAAACTCAATCTCATCTGTTTTCAAAATTGGTCATGTTTGAATAGTTTTGGTACATTCGTAGTCATGCCATGTCTAAAAATCTTTTCAAAAATCAACATAAAGGTCAATTCGCATGATGTCGGTGGCTAGAACCTATATATAGCATTCGCTCACTCTTTTTCAAATCCATATTGATCGATGACGCCGCCAGATAAAAATTTACTTTTTTGGTATGCACTGGAAGCTCATAGATCTTGTTGCTGTTTTTGTAACAGTTTTAACTATACAATTTTATCCTGGGTTCTACGTTTAGGATCAAGGCAAACACTTCTACTGAATAACTCCATAAATCTGTTAGGCTAGGTCAAGACGATAAGACGGGGATGCTAAGATCTAAGTGGGACCAGTAGCCGTTGACCCTGTTGTTTCTTTTCGATTTCGCGGCCAGTTTTTCTGCTATAGGAAGTGGACGACGTCAAAGTACAACATTGATGAGTTAACCTGAAGCCGTATTATTGATGGCGTCACTACCAATATCTTTCGATGCTGTATACGAATTATGATCCAATGGATCTTGCATGGGATGACTCCTTCAGATGAACTGTTTAGTCAGCAAATCATTATGTTTCTTGACTGGAAGGATCTTCGTTTTCTGCTATAGTGTGCGCGAATTCATGCGATAACCTCAAAATGCGCTATTGATGGCGTCGCTATGAATGTCTTTAAAAGTTGCTGCATACAAATATTTGACGTTAATGTTGAGATGACTTCTCCGGTGACATGCCAGGATAAACTGTTTAGTCTGCATGGTATTATATTCCTTGACTGGGATGATTTTTTGCATGCAACAACTAAGATCTCAATTAGATTTGACCGCTGAGTTTGCTCGAATAGGACAAAAGAATGTTAAAAAATTTTATACCATTCAGTTAGTATGGGTTGCAGAATTTTATTTAATCATTGATTTCAATGATCGAAAATTAATGGGATAAGAGACAGAAAGAAATTGGATTAGATTTCTTTATATTATAAACTCATTTTTATTTACTTCTTTATCAATAAATTGCCTAACGTTCGCAGTTCTGGTAATACAATTTCGAAAATTTTCAGGATGCGAATTTCCAAAGTACGAGATTTCTAAATCCTTTATAAATCAAGGGATTTTCCTGCTAGCTTCCGTAGTTTTCACTATATTTTGCTCTCTTATCTCGGATATTGGAAATACTGCAGCAAAACTTCACTTACTCGATAAGCAGGCAAATAATATTAGATCAAAGTGCAAGTATTTACTTTTGGGGTGAATAATTACTTTATTCGAAGGGTTTCAAAATATAATTTAGCCTGTTGGCTTACTCAAAGTTCGATTAATTAGTTATTTTATCGAGCTTTTTGAAAAGGTTTTTAGCTGAAGGTTTAAATCAATGTTTCAATTGACTACAAATCCTATGCCACAAATTGAAATAATGTATTGTTAATAAACTTCATCCATTACCAAGTAATGTATGAAATAATTACATTTCCAACTCATTACCAAAATGCGAAAAATATAAAAAAAATTTTGTTTAGATTTGTGCCGAATAATTTGTTGATATTAGGTTTGTTTTTATTCTGGTTTGAAAATCCGGGTTCAGTTTAACTCTAGTAACACGCACAAAAAGAAAAACATTGCGCATATATAAGTGCGGCTTCATTGATGTATATTTGTTTGTCCATCAAAAATTTATTCGTACACATAATTACTTTAATCATTCAATTAATATATGCCCAGAAAATATTCTCTATATTAGAGTACATTTAATAGTTTCTATCATCAATCTTGCTAGAGAGGAAGGGGAATCATTTTTGAACAGAACACATAGCTACTGACAAAATACCAACTATTCAGGCCTGTCACAGAATTCCATTGCAATCGAAAGTGATATTATTTAAGACCTGATTAATTTGGGTTAATTCCATTTTTTGGTAAATTCCGTACAATTCTCCTAAGATCTTAGATCTCAGGACTTTAGAAATCTGATTTTAAATATGAATGAATTTTGATTCAGTTGGTTTACTCCTCTACTATTGTATACAACTAAACAATGTGTCGCTCGATTAGATAAACAAATAAATCTTCTGACAATAACAAGAAATAAGAAGAAGTGGCAAATAGCAAAATAATAAATTACTAAGAATTAATAAAAATTAAAAAAAAACAAAACAGACTGTAAAATATTCCCAAGATTAAATCAAAGTAAATTTATAAAGTAGACTCATTTGAACAGCTGACTATTTTTTTTAAACTTGCTATTTGTGGACTTACTTGTCAAAAATGTTTATGTTGCCATATTTGTTTTCATTTTAACGCTTGCTTTTGTACAAATTTCTGAGTAATTTGTTGTATTTAATGTGAAAAAGTGTATTTTAAGTGTATAATATTTTTAAAAATGTTCTAATTTTTAAAAAATAAAGAAAACTCTGTGACTTTTAATATAAATAACAACATATTTTTGGAAAGTACAACAATAATGCCATATTTTCCATTAATTATTGGTTCATTTTTGTAAACAAATTTTGACAAGTGAGTATTTCGAACAAAAACAAATTGCCTGTGGTTTTTGTAGACGTTTGTTGTACAACAACTCGTGTCGCTACTTTATTAATTTACTTTGGATTAAATGAAAAATTAAAAAAAAAATTGCCGCCAATTGTTGTTAGACAGTGGATTGTGATGTTCATAATGATGATGATTACGATGACGTGATGATGATGATTTGTAGTTTTACAACTATTTTACACGTCACACTGACCTTAACACCGTATTGTAACCAGAACAAAAAAGCGGGCGTGCGCCACATGTGAGATTGAAAACGGCATGCTGTGGGAGAATCGTACCACAATATGTTTTTGTTTTATTTATATTATTATTATGTCTTTGCGAGGAAAAGAATTTAGGGGAATCGGGGCAATTTATATTACTGTGTGTTTTTTTTTTTTTTTTTTTCTTAAATATTGATGGTTAAGAAACAGTTGGCATCTGTTCGTCTGTCATCGTATATTATAACAATGTTTATATGCAAATTCTCTAAAAGATTTATGAATTTAGCAAAAAATCTATTTACAAGAAAAGACCGGGTGCTGAGCTGGTATGTCTGTTGGTGATATATTTAAGATTTTTTTCAATGCACTTGGTTTGTTTTTAGCTGAAAAACAGCAAAAATGATAGAACATTGATTTTGAGGGTATTTTTCTAAAATGTAAAAATGTCAAAGAGGGACCAAGAAATAATTTTAATAAACGTTTTCTTGTAAATAAAAATAGAATAAACAAAACATAGTCAGACCACAGATGACCATTTTAAGGACCTATAAGTCAATTTTGTTTAAAGTGATATTTTGCTTTAAATATTTCAAATTGATGTGTAATGGGCGTAGTTCAAAATTAATTATATTTTATTTGGAGAAATCGATAACAGAGGTGAATGGATAGTAAATGGAAAAACGGAGGGATTAAAACTTCTGAAAAGACACTGAATAATATATTCATTACATCTACATACTTTAATAACACTTTAATCATTTATTCCTTTATTGCTTGATATGACATTTTTAATAAAAATTAGACAGTATAAGTATCCATTGATCTAATTGAGCTCGAAACCCTCATTAATATACTTATTCAAGGTTTTAGAATAGGCTTATTTTACACAATTTTTAATCAGAATACCAAACTTACTTTTCTACTCTTTGGCATCCCTGTAACTCTCTAGAACGTCACAATTTCAAATTAAACAGTTAATAAATATACATTTTTTAATAATATAATATATAATAAGAGAATTCAGACAAGTACCTCTAAATATTTTTATGTCTGGCTATAAAACATTCCTTGCGTAGATGTGTTTTTTCTTCATCTCACGCTTTGTGAAATTTATATCTTTTTTTCCCCTTAATTAAAAATAAATATTACTTAAGGTTGTCAGATAAGAAAACAAATATTTGCCAATTTTTATGAAAACAAAAGAAAGATGTATGATATTTATGTTTAAATTTGTATTAACCAAAAAATATGTAAACGAATTATAGTGATATTATTTACACTTCCTGAAATTTACTAACTGAAGAAAATCGTTATGTTCATAAAAATGTTCTAGAACAGCATGTTCTTGTACATTTGATCAAATTGTAGTGTAGTCTAGTCTCTAGACTGGACTACAGTCTAGTCTATTGTATGTACTATATTCTAGATTTTAGACTAGACTAATACACTATAGTCTATTTAGTTTATTCTATAGTCTGTATAATAATTTAGTGCATATTCTAGACTAAAGTGTAATTTATACTCTTGACTGAAGTATTGTCTATAGTATAGTCTATAGTTTGGATTATAGCCAATATACTGTTTGGACTATAGTCTAGTCTATAGTCTGAAATACAGTCTATATATACTATACTATAATCCAGACTATAGTTTAGTATATAGTTTAGTTTACAGTATGGATTATAATCTTGTCTTTAGTCTTGACTATAGTCTAGTCGATAATCTAGGTTATAGTCTAGTCGATAGCCTGGACTATATTCTAGGTCATTATCTGAACTATAGTCTAGTCTGTAGTCTGAACTGTAGTATAGTCTATAGTTTATGGTCTGGACTATAGTCTGGAATATAGTCTGAACTATAGTGTAGTCTGTAGTCTGAACTGTAGTCTAGTCTATAGTCTGAACTGTAGTCTAGTCTTTAGTCTGGACTATTTTCAAGTCTTTAGTCTGGACTATAGTCAAGTCTATAGTCTGGAAAATAGTCTGGACTATAGTATGGACTATAGTCAAGTCTATAATTTGGTCTATAGTCTGGACTATAGTCAAGTCTAAAGTCTGGACTATAGTCAAGTCTATAGTCTGCACTATATAGTCAAGTCTGAAGTCTGGACCATAGTCAAGTCTATAGTCTGGATCATAGTCAAGTGTATAGTCTGGATCATAGTCAAGTCTATAGTCTGGACAATAGTCAGGTCTATAGTCTGGACTATAGTCAAGTCTATAGTCTGGACTATAGTCAAGTCTATAGTCTGGACTATAGTCAAGTCTACAGTCTGGACTATAGTCAAGTCTATAGTTTGGACTATAGTATAATCTATAACCTGGACTATAGTATAGTCTATAATCTGCACTATAGTCTAAAACATATAGTCTAGTATATATTTTGGACTATAGCATAGTCTGGACCATTCTATAGTCTCGTCTATAGTATAGTTTGGACTACAGTCTTATATATATAGTCTAGTCCATTGTCTGGATGATATAGAATTATATAGTTTAGTTTAGAATTTGAACTAAAATCTGGTTTATAGTCCAGTTAAGTATTGATTATAGTCGGTGGTGTTGATTATAATCTAAAGTGGTCTAAACTCTAGACCATAATCTATTCTATATACTTGACTATAGTATATACAGACTAGTCTACAGACATGACAACAGTCTAGTCAATAGATTATATATTAATCATAGACTCTATAGACTGAACTGTAGTCTAGTCTATAGTCTGGACTACATTATGATGAGTATATAGTGTGAACTTACGTTTAATCTATATTTTATAATCTAGTCAATATTATTTAGTCGTCGGACGAAACGACATATCAAATTTTTAATATCCTCCCCTAACATAGTGCTATTGCATACAAATATATTACAAAAAATAACTACTTTAAATTAAAAGAATATAAAACGTTATTAAACAATTTTTTGTTCTAATAAAAATTGTATGTGTTTTAACTATGAATAATTAAATAAAGTTTGTAAAAATATAATAACTAAGTAAATTTATTCCAAATGTAAATATTTTTTCGTTAATAAAAGTTTCGTATCACGTACGCATCTCAAGTAAACAAAGAAGTTGTAAAATGTAAAATTATAAATGTTAACTTAACATATACTGTTAATACTTGTTAACATTTGCACAAACAAAACATATGTACACATGTATGTATGTAGTACAAACAAGTGTATGTTGGTTTGTTGGTGTGTGCAATGTTTATAAATACACAAAATACGAGAGGGAGGGACATTCCAGACGACGACTAGTTAACGCAAAATGTATTTGGGTAGTTCTTTCCATTATTATTCATTTAATTTCAAATGCGTAAATTTTTACAAAACCGAATTAAGATGATTACAATGAAAAAAGAAAATTACTAAACTAAACAAGTTAAACAAAATATTTTTTCTGCTCTTGCTTTAATGTTTCTTTTTATTCTTTCTAATGATGAATTACACTCACCTTTTCTGTTGATTTGCCAATTGTGGCAATAATAAATTTTGAGTATCATTTAATTTGTTGGAGTTTTTGTTGTTGTTATTATTGTTATTATTATTATTAAATGTATTAAATTTAGTCGATGATGTTGTTGTTGTAGTGTCATCAAATGTTGTATGTTGTGGCTGATTTATTAATGAATCACTATTCGCCGCACTGTTAACGGCACAATTACCAAAATTGATTGCATTTGTAAATAAAATGAAAATCAATGCATTCAAAACCAGGGGACACCAAGTACGACGAAACGAAGAACGTGTCGCGTTTAAACAACTCGTGGTTAAGGAGGAAGAGGCGGAGGAGTGGATTTTAAACCCTAAAAGAGGACGCGCCATTGATTTTCCGCTTTTCACTTTATGTTTACTACCACTAATACTATTACAATTACTATTAGCCGTCATTTTTATTGATGAACGATGGCCAGAATTTTTTCTGGGGGTCATCATCATCATAATTTCATTATTTTCATCCGTAGCATTTTCACTATTGGAATTTCTAGTCCGTCTTTGGCAATTTTCTGAACGTGGCAAAGGTTTAACTTCCATAACTTTATTTTTATTCTTAAACAATTTCACTGTTTTTTTCTGTTCACTTTTTTCCTTTTTGTTGATTTTATGAAAATTGAAAGAATGATTATATTAAAATTAGCACTTTTTTGATTTATTTATCAAAACACTCGCGAGGCAAAGAAAAATAAAGATTTTTTTTATTTTTTCTAACCACAAAACGCACAAGAAAATGTGTTCTTTTCTGTATTCTTCCCGACTGGCACAACTTCTCTCTTCGCTGTATTCTGTTTGACTAGTTTTATTATTATTTTTCTTTTATCCATTCTTCTTTCAATTCTAAAGTGATGCCAGTTAGTTTGATTAATTAGTATTGGCCAGTGTAGCGATTTATCTAAAAACTTGATGTTTAAAAAACGCATTTATGTATTCGAGATATAAAATTTATATAATATAAAATTTTCAGTCAAAATAGAAAATTTCCAAACTAAAATGGAAATTTTTAACATTTTTGAATAGTATAGATAATTTTGGAACAAAATGGAACATTTTCGAACAAAATATTTAAAAATTTTAAAATAGAACAGAAAATTTTTAATCAAAATAGAACATAATGATAGAAAATAATGAAAAATTTTCCACAGAAATAGAAAATTTCGACAATTTTATATAAAAAAATATATAAAATTTCGAAAATTTTATATAAAAAAATATATAAAATTTCGAAAATTTTATATAGAAAAATATAAAATTTCGAAAATTTTATATAAAAAAAATTATATAAAAAAAATTATATAGAAAAAAATTTTGAAATTTTATATAAAAATATAAAAGCTGAAAATTTCGAAATTTTTCTATAAATACGAAATTTCGAATTTTTCTTTTAAAAAAGTACATTCAAAAAATTTCTATGAAAAATAGAAAAATTCCAACATTTTCTATAAAAGATAAAAAATAAAAAACTTTTTAAAATTTTCTATAAAAAATACATAGTAAATTTTTTATAAAAAATAGAAAATTTTGAAAATTTTTTTATTTTTAATCAAAATAGAAAATAATGATAATGGAAAATTTTCTATAGAAATAGAAAATTTCGACAATTTTATATAAAAAAATATATAAAATTTCGAAAATTTTATATAAAAATATATAAAATTTCGAAAATTTTATATAAAAACAAAATTATATAAAAAAAATTATATAGAAAAAAATTTTGAAATTTTATATAAAAATATAAATGCTGAAAATTTCGAATTTTTTCTATAAATACAAAATTTCGAATTTTTCTTTTAATTTTCTATAAAAAATAGTAAATTTTATAAAAATAGTAACTTTTATAAAAAATAGAAAATTTTGAAAATTTTATATAAAAAATAGAAAAATTTTAAAATATTTTATGGAAATAGAAAATTTCAAAAAAAGAAATTTTCGAAAATCTTCTATAGAAATAGAAAATTTTGAAAATGTTCTGTAGAACTAAAAAATTTCGGAAATGTTCCATAGAAATAGAAAATTTCGAAAATGTTCTATAGAAATACAAAATTTCGAAAATGTTTTATAGAAATAGAAAATTTCGAAAATGTCCTTTACAAATAGAAAGTTTCGAAAATGTTCTATAAAAATAGAAAGTTTCGAAAATGTTCCATACAAATAGAAAGTTTCGAAAATGTTCAAAATAGAAGATTTTGCAAATATTTTATAGAAATAGAAAAGTTAAAGAATTTTCTATAGAAAATTATGTGAAATTTCAAAAGTTTTCTATAAAAAGGAAAAATTTTTATAAAAATTGAAAATTTCGATAGTACAAATATTTTCTTCTAGTTCCTTAATAATAAAAACTTTTTATTCAGTATAGTTAAGTTTTTTTATTTTTCTTTAAGTTAGCACTTTATTAAAATTACAGCAGAATAAAAGGATCAAATTAAACAATAACGGTTACATAAAATAATACAAACATAATCTCAACTTTAGTTTCTTTTTTTTTTTTTTGGACAAAACCTTAACAAAGTCTTACACCATTAGGTGTAATATGAACCTGAACATTACACTCTTCAGCAGCTGAATTATTTGCCGTTAAAGAATCTCCATTATCATTTAGAATCAAGGAAAATCTTTTCATTAGACAACTTTTGGCATCGCATAAACTTAAAGATAAATCCAATTTTATATCTTCCTTTGGCACGTTAGATTTAAGGTCATCCTGACGTTGCAATTGTAATACAAATTTACCATCGGTTAAAGAACCTTTAGTATTTAAAGATTTCAAGGCACTATTTTTACTGTTAACAGACCATTTCTGAGGAGCATCTGTGGTAAATTTTAATTGGTCATCTAGAGAAACGCATACTTGCAGTTTTAATTGTTTGCAATGTTTTAGGGGAAGCTGTTTTAGTAATTCCAAACCGGAACGCAAAGGACCATCAGTAACTGTTACGTCTGCATTGTTGACCTGTTGGAAGTTTAAATTAATTGGTTCGGCTTTTAGAGTTTGCATATTAATACGTAATATCTGATGATTATTAGTATCGGAGACAAGCATATATTGACCAGTTGAGTCGAAACAAAGACCAGCTGGTTCATTGAATTGTTGCAGTTTAGAGTCATCGTTGTATTGCTTTATGGCCAAAGTTTCAATGGTACTCGAGTCGACGTCAATGACTTTAAGTTTGTGATTGTAGGTATCGGCTACATAAACTTTACCATTGATATGATTGTAAGTTACACCCAAAGGATGCTGGAGTTTGGCAGCATATTGTTTACCATCAACATCACCGAAAGCAAAAAGATTCTAAAAAGTATAGAGATATTAAATATTTGTTAATTTTTCCATTTCTTTCTTATAGAGAACGCTCACCTGTGGATTACGATCTCCTCCAACCACAGCCAAAACTTTGCCATCTACCATGGATGCTTTGCGTATACTGGAACTTTCACTGTCCGCTATAAACAGATAGTCTTTGGCCATAGCCAAACCGGAGGGTTGTGCAAAGGCAGCATTTTGGGGATAAGAATTATTACGATTCTCTTCCATGCCATTGCCTATCACAGAAACACAAGTGCGTGGCTCAAATTTCTTAAATTTCCACCAAATCATACCTTCTGGGAAATAGCCCCATATTTGATGAGTACCAGCCATTGATATTATAATAATAGTTTTCTCTGGAACATTTTGTTCGTCCAAATGAAAAGACATGTCCATGTCTCGGGTTCGAAAAACTGCCACATCCCAGGGAGAAGATATTTGCTGCAATGGTCCAATTTTACCGCCTAGACGATCATGTCCCTGCTGCCCTGTGCCAGCTAAGGTTTCGACGGTTCTGGTTGTTAAATTAACTTGGCGTATGGCATGATTTTCGGTATCAGCCACTATTAGTGTATCATTGTTAAGAAATATCACTCCCTGGGGAGAATTAAAACGTGCCATCTCTAGATTGCCATCAACCAAGCCAGCTACACCACAGCCTATTTTTTGCAAAACCTCCCCCTTAATGTTAAACACCAATATACGATTGTTGCCGGCATCAGCTACAGCAAAATTTCCCTCCTCACTGCGGGCAATTTTGGCGGGGAATCTTAATTTAGAGGCGGGCAAAAGACCCAAAGAGGGTCTTAAAGGTAGAGCAAAGTATTTTAGTTCTTCCTTTTGAGCAAAGAATCTTAAAGCCTGTTCGGTGAAACGTTCCAAAAATAAAGCATGTCCCTCACCCATTAACATTAACAAAGGTGCACCACTGGGAGACAAAACCATTAAAGTAGGCCAACAACGTATGCCTATAGCACGCCACAAAGACATGCGTGGATCATTAACAATGGGATGTTCAATGCCATAGCGTTGAGCAGCCGCTAAAATATTGGCAGCATCTTTTTCATTTTCAAACTTGGGACTATGGACACCCACCACCACCAGGCCCCGTTCAACAGGATACAATTTCTCTAAAGCATTCAATTCGGGTAATATGTGCATACAGTTGATGCAGCAGTAAGTAAAGAAATCCAATACCACTAACTTTCCCCTTAAGCTTTCCAAGGTCAAGGGCTGACTCACATTAAACCAATCAAGATCTAGAAAAGATAAACATTAGAATTTTATAAAGAAAAAGAATGGCAATTTTTTCTCATTACCCTTTTGCACTTCATAATTTTGTTTTCTTAACACATCTAAAGCACTATCTGCCTCCCAGCGCCTAAGGAAATCCTGAAAAACTTGTGCCTGGGCTGTGACATCTTTAGCAGCCCTATAGCGTCCCTGTAACTCCTCAGTTATATAGGCTAACATGTCCATGGGTTCCAATTCTTCAGTGTCCATTTTTGTAAACAGATTTTGTATAAAACTTTTCGTATTTTTCCAGAATTTCATAAAAAATTGTGAACTTTTGTTGTTGGTGGAAAGTGTAAAGTGATTTCATTTGTCAGCCAAAAAAAGGTAAATATGTCAAAAAAGAAATTAATAAATGAAGGGGTATGTTCAGTGTGTCGACATAGCGAGGATACAGTGGCAATAAAGAGATTAAAACGGAAAAACAAAATTAATTATAAAAATAAAACAAATAATTCAGTTTTCTATAGAAAAGGGATTTTTCTTAATGATTTCCTATAAGAGAGAAAACTTGAATTTTTTCTATGAAAAAAGTAAAATTTTTGATAAATTTGTATAAAAATTAATATTTTAAAAATTGTATAAACATTTTTATGTTTTTTTATTTATAACAATTATGTATAAAAACGCGCGTGGATTTTAAGTTGTGGGGCTGGACGGCCAGTCGTGCGAAGGGTAGTTCTAAGTATGCCTTCTTTGGTAGCCCTACCAGTACGGCCTGCATGGGTCATAAAAATAACTGTTTTAATTTCAATAAAAAAATTTTTTTAAACAATAAATTTTTCGTTTTATTTATTAAAATATTATAGGTATTTAAAAATAATTTCAACTTAAAGTAAATTGCTTTACACAATATATAAATTTATTAATTACTTATTCAAATAATTATTAACTTTAAAAAATTCTTGTTAATTCGTGAAGTCTACAAAATAAAGATGACCAGAAATTTTTTTGTTTTGTTCTTTTTAGATTAGAATTAAAATAAAGTGTTAATATCTTTGGACTTGTTTCAGTTTTTCACGTTTTCAACATGTGGCAGGTGAGTTATGGTATTAATTTTGTTATTGTTGATAAGATAAATTTCTTTTAAAAAATTAAATGCTTATTTTCTTAGAAAAAACTTAACAATGTTGAAAAATAAAACGCATCCAAATGAAAACATAAATGGAATTTTTTTCCAAAGAAAACATATCTTCAAATATGTTTACTACAGATTTCTTCGGCCTTTTCATTATCTCCAGCAATTTTACAGATTTCAGCTAAAAGGTTTTTCAAAATAGTGGCCTGACGTCCTTGAGAACCATCCAAGGTTATAGTGGGTATGAAAGTAATGCTGGGCCGTAAGGCATGAGTAACATCACCATTCAATTTCAGCAGTTCACTGCCATTGGAACTATCATAACATTTTTGTATGAGATCAATATTTTCAATATTATGCTGCTTGGCACACTAGTTAAAAATAGTTAAATAGTTTACAAACAATATGCAAATAAGACAATTCTTGCACCCACCTTATGGAAAGCTTCTTTCGGCAAATGATTATCACGTATCATACAGGCCACAACTTCAAGACGCGCCAGCGCATCTTCTACCACCTCAATGACACAGGCATGATAGGTATTTGCCTCACATTCCAAGTGTCCATGTTGGCAATCGAAACGATAACTGCCATCGGCATTGGTGTAAGTGGTAGCCTTACCGTAGGGTATGAGTTGTACATCCATTAGCGGGGCTGCCTCTTTATAGGCCGGTAATAGTTGTTTCATTATGAAATGTTTACTATCCGGACATAAGGCTTCATAAAATACCGCCACAATTACCGGAGCACCGGGTGCACGTCTATAACTTTGTGTTTCCTAGTAGATAAACAAACGTAAATACGATTTCTTATTATTATCACTTTTGCTTAAGTAAACATTTATGGCTTTAATACTAAACCTACGTGGCTAGTTTTGTGTTGTTTATTTTGTACCACCTGTGCCTGTGGATACTGCATACTTACAGCCAATAGTGTTCCATTGTACAACAGGAAGCGTATAAGCAGAAATGTTAGTACAATAACAATCAGTAAGAGAAGAATGCGTTTACGTGTTGCCGAAACCATTTGTATAATCTTGTTTTTTTTTTTTTTATTTATTTTTAGTTTATTGGATTCGATTTTATCGTGAAAGGGAAATTTTCATGTTTTTCTTTTATTTTTGTAATGCAGATTTGTTTTTCTACTGTACAACAACAACTGGAGTCCTAAACCGAAGACATTTCATAACGTTGTAGTATAAACGACGGCTACAATGTTTTCAACGACGTTGGTACATTAATTTTAAGGGCGGCTAGGATTTTTCTGTTTTAAGTTTCGCAATGTATTTTCTATCTAATCCTTTAAATATGTAGTCAATTTTTCAAATTTAAAATCTAAAATTTGAATGTATTATTAACTATTTTCTATAGATAAATTTTAAGCACAAAATTTTTGTAAACATAATATTATACATTAAATCTTCTATTGAATAAATTGGTATACAGACGTTTAATAGAAAAACTGTAATACATCAGAGTTTTCTAATTTCGTATAGAAAACTGTAATACAAATTATTCTATAGAAAAGCTGTTACGAATAAGATTTTAAAGAAACATTTATAAAAACAATCATTCGTATAAAAAAATTATAAATACTTTCTTTACGAAAAAAACTGTGATACATAAAATTGTGTACATTAATTATAAACTGTTATACATAAACTTTTGTTTATAAAATATTCGTTTTAAATTGTCTATAGAAAGTATTAAAAACAAAACTTTTTATAGAAAATTTTGAATAAAATTCAAAGTTTTTTAAATTCCTCATTTAAAATAAAATTTTAAACGTGTTATAAAGTTAGAGTTACAAAAAATTGGAAATTTTTGAAAATTTTATACCAAATTATATACCAAGAAAGTTATTTTGATAATTATATCTAAAAATTTGAGTATTATGCAAAAAAAAAAAAAAAAACAATCTGGCAACATTTTTTATTTATAAACTGAACATACTATACCAACTATTTTTTTTTGACATTTCTCTTTAACACATGTACAATGTGCTTGTTGCAATTGGATTTTTAATATAAATTTTATAGAAAATACAATTTTATCATAAAACCTAAATAAAAACAATGGCCAAAAGACTGCAGGAGTATGTTAAGTATACCACCAAGGAATTGGATCAATATACAGAGACAGAGGGCTCTTGTGTGCTGAAAATAAACACAAATTTACATTTGTCCATGGGACCTTTCTGTTTAGCTGATTTCAAACATGTTCTTATGGCCCATTTGGTGAGAAGTAAAGTGGGATTCTATGACATTCATCTGGATGGCATAGTATTGGATGTTAAAAATATTAAAGTGTTGGGCAATACGGGAGCTATGCGTGCCGATGATGCTCGTATACATGTCAACATCAATGCTGATGTTTACGTTTTTAGACCCGAAGAAGGAGCTGAGCTCACGGGAGTAGTCAAACATATAGGACCACATCAAGTAGGCGTAATTCTGTATCGTGTTTTTAATGCCAATTTGAGAGTGGCCCACAAAGTGGATAAAGAAGAAGTCCAAATGGATCAGGAAGTCAAGTTCCGTATACGCAAGTATAATTTACAAAATGTTTTCCCCTACATAGATGGTGAACTATTGACTCCGGGAGCTCAAAAAGCCTTAGCTAAGGCGGTAATTAAAATAAGACTTTTATATAAAACTAAGCCAATAGTAATTTTTTAACTTTACTTACAGAAAAAAATAGTTTTCAAACAGGAAGAAAATGCTGATTCTGGAATAGAAGAAAAAGATGGTGGCCAGGAACTTGATGATTTATTGTCGGTCATAAAAACAGAAGCACCCTCAGAATTCGAAGAAGCCATAGATGAATGTAATAAACAGAAACCTAAAAAATCCAAAAAATCTAAAAACACTGCAGAAGAAACTCCAGTTGACTCAGATAAGAAAAAATCATCTAAGAAACGTAAAAGCTCTCAATCTTCTGGAACAGAAAGTAGTGAGATACCAGTAAGCAAGGAAATAAAACGTGAATTAACTTATAGTGATGACTCTTTGCCGCCCACACCCAAAAAGATCAAAAAAGAAAAAGAAGCCAGCTCCACGAAAAAGCATAAAAGTAAATCATCAGATTTGAATGTAAAAGTAAAGTCTGAAATTGTAGATGATGATTGTTATGTGAACAGCGTGTAATACATTTTACCTCCTTGATAGATCATAATATATATTTTTAGCTATTAAACAGTTTTTTTTTCATTTTTTAGTAACAATTAGGAAGATTTTAGAATTTTGTTTAACTCAGCTGTACTCCTAATGAAAATCACTATGAAATGTTTCAAGATTTTATTCTGTAAATGATTGAGTAAAACATAAAGTTTTATTATGTTTATTATTTTTTTCTACAATTTTAAATGTAGTACAAATATTGCGAGCATTTTACACAGACTAATGTTTAATATATTTAAGATTTATAAAGATTAATATACATTTAAATTGTAAATAAAAGTTTAAACACTTTCGTTGAAAAAATTGCTATGATTTAATTTCATTAACAAATACAAATCGAAAGTACTATTTGATAATTATTGTGAAGTTTATAGTCTGTAGTTTAGACTGAACTTTAGGAAAACTATAAACTAGACTATAAGTCTATAGTAGATAGTGAGCAGTATAGACTAAACTTAAAGACTATAAAGTAGACAAAACTATGGTCACGACTAAAAACTGGACAATACTCAGGACTATAAAATATACTAACATCTAGCGTATATGTAGAACTATGTACTGCATTTTAGACTATTGTCCTGAATACAGCTTGGAGTAAGTCTTGACTAGAGAATAGACTATAATCAGCCCTATACATTTGTCTAAAGACTAAACTAAAGTCTGGAGTATAAACTAGCCTCTAGACTAGTCTATGGTCTGGAAATCTTATATTCTAAAATTTAGATTTTTCTATAAACAGAGAATTTTCTTGAAAATTTCTTATAAAATGAGAATTTTTTCGAAAACGTTCTATAAAAAGAAAGAAAAATTTTGTATAAAAAGAGAATTTTATCCATAATTTTCTATAAAAAGCGAATTTGATCGAAAATTTTCCATAAAAAGAGTATTTGATCGAAAATTTTCTATAAAAAGAGAATTTGATCGCAAATTTTCTATAAAATAAGATTTTGATTGAAAATTTTCTATAAAAAGAGAATTTTCTTGAAAATGTTCTATAAAAAGTGAATTTTCTCTGACATTTTCTATAAAAAGAGAATTTTTTCGAATATGTTCTATAAAAAGATAATGTTCTTAGAATTTTATGGAAATAAAACACTTGTGTAGGTTTTTATATCACTGAATTTATTTTATTTATATTAAATTTTTTTATTAATAATCAATTTTTTTTATTTAGTATTTGTTTGTTGTTGTATGTCACATATCAAATAAAAATTCACACAGATAGAGACATTTTACATTAATGAATGCATTATTTTATATTTAATTTACTTATTATAATTATTACATTATGCATTTTGATTTAGTTACTAAATTGAAATAAAAAGTTTTTGAGAAATTAAAAAAAAACTAACCTAAAAAAATCAATAAAATTTTTAGACATATAAATTTTAGACATAAATTAATATTTATTTTAATTAATGCTAAATTTTTTTCTTTTCTTTTATCATAAATAATACATTTTATTTGTAGTTTTTTAAGTTTTCTTAAAAAAATAATGTTTTATGAGAGAGGAAAAGATTCACAGAGTTATTTATAAAGGCTGCGTTGTGATTAATTAAGTCTATAGTCTAGTCTATAGTCTAGTCTATAGTCTAGTCTATAGTCTAGTCTATAGTCTAGTCTATAGTCTAGTCTAGTCTAGTCTATAGTCTAGTCTATAGTCTAGTCTATAGTCTAGTCTATAGTCTAGTCTATAGTCTAGTCTATAGTCTAGTCTATAGTCTAGTCTATAGTCTAGTCTAGTTAGTCTATAGTCTAGTCTATAGTCTAGTCTATAGTCTAGTCTATAGTCTAGTCTATAGTCTAGTCTATAGTCTAGTCTATAGTCTAGTCTATAGTCTAGTCTATAGTCTAGTCTATAGTCTAGTCTATAGTCTAGTCTATAGTCTAGTCTATAGTCTAGTCTATAGTCTAGTCTATAGTCTAGTCTATAGTCTAGTCTATAGTCTAGTCTATAGTCTAGTCTATAGTCTAGTCTATAGTCTAGTCTATAGTCTAGTCTATAGTCTAGTCTATAGTCCTAGTCTATAGTCTAGTCTATAGTCTAGTCTATAGTCTAGTCTATAGTCTAGTCTATAGTCTAGTCTATAGTCTAGTCTATAGTCTAGTCTATAGTCTAGTCTATAGTCTAGTCTAGTCTATAGTCTAGTCTATAGTCTAGTCTTAGTCTAGTCTATAGTCTAGTCTATAGTCTAGTCTATAGTCTAGTCTATAGTCTAGTCTATAGTCTAGTCTATAGTCTAGTCTATAGTCTAGTCTATAGTCTAGTCTATAGTCTAGTCTATAGTCTAGTCTATAGTCTAGTCTAGTCTATAGTCTAGTCTATAGTCTAGTCTATAGTCTAGTCTATAGTCTAGTCTATAGTCTAGTCTATAGTCTAGTCTATAGTCTAGTCTATAGTCTAGTCTATAGTCTAGTCTATAGTCTAGTCTATAGTCTAGTCTATAGTCTAGTCTATAGTCTAGTCTATAGTCTAGTCTATAGTCTAGTCTATAGTCTAGTCTATAGTCTAGTCTATAGTCTAGTCTATAGTCTAGTCTATAGTCTAGTCTATAGTCTAGTCTATAGTCTAGTCTATAGTCTAGTCTATAGTCTAGTCTATAGTCTAGTCTATAGTCTAGTCTATAGTCTAGTCTATAGTCTAGTCTATAGTCTAGTCTATAGTCTAGTCTATAGTCTAGTCTATAGTCTAGTCTATAGTCTAGTCTATAGTCTAGTCTATAGTCTAGTCTATAGTCTAGTCTATAGTCTAGTCTAGTCTATAGTCTAGTCTATAGTCTAGTCTATAGTCTAGTCTATAGTCTAGTCTATAGTCTAGTCTATAGTCTAGTCTATAGTCTAGTCTATAGTCTAGTCTATAGTCTAGTCTATAGTCTAGTCTATAGTCTAGTCTATAGTCTAGTCTATAGTCTAGTCTATAGTCTAGTCTATAGTCTAGTCTATAGTCTAGTCTATAGTCTAGTCTATAGTCTAGTCTATAGTCTAGTCTATAGTCTAGTCTATAGTCTAGTCTATAGTCTAGTCTATAGTCTAGTCTATAGTCTAGTCTATAGTCTAGTCTATAGTCTAGTCTATAGTCTAGTCTATAGTCTAGTCTATAGTCTAGTCTATAGTCTAGTCTATAGTCTAGTCTATAGTCTAGTCTATAGTCTAGTCTATAGTCTAGTCTATAGTCTAGTCTATAGTCTAGTCTATAGTCTAGTCTATAGTCCAGTCTATAGTCTAGTCTATAGTCTAGTCTATAGTCTAGTCTATAGTCTAGTCTATAGTCTAGTCTATAGTCTAGTCTATATAGACTAGACTATAGACTAAACTGTATACTAGATTATACTGTTTATCAAAAGTTTCTAAGAAAAAGTATCGAAAATGTCAAGAAGTACTAAAGTACTGAATTATCCATGCCTGATGTGAATCTTTTCAATTTAATTATGGTTATTAGACAATTTGGTTTAAATTGTTTATTTTCTTTATAAACTTATGTATATAATTTAATTAATTGTTGTTTTTTTTATTTTTAATGACTGCTGTATATTAGTATATAAATAACATTTACATAAATACATACGCATGTATATAATAGATATACATACATAAGTATACAATTCATAATATACAGAAAATACAATACAATATTTATAATAAAATCTAGAATTTAATTTTTATACCCACCATCAAAAAAGATGGGGGGTATATTGTTTTTGTCATTCCGTTTGTAACACATTGAAATATTCGTCTAAGACCCATAAAAGTATATATATTCTGGGTCCTTATTAGATTCTAAGACGATCTAGCCATGTCCGTCCGTCTGTCCGTCTGTCTGTCTGTCTGTCTGTCTGTTGAAAACACGATAGAGTCCAAATGGAAGTAGCTAGCGAGCTGAAATTTTGCACAGATACTTTTAGTTGATGCAGTTTGTTTGGTATTGAAAATGGGCAATATCGGTCCACAATTTCGCCTAGCCCCCATATAAGGCCCCCTTCAGAAAATGACTTTATCGCTCATAACTTGCTAAGGGAAGAACCAATAGCGGTGAAATTTGGCACAAACATGTTTCATGGGAATCTAAATCTCTTTGTTATATTTTATAAGGATCGGTCCATAATTGACCCTACCCCCCATATAAAGTCCCCTTCAGAAAATGACTTTATCGCCCATAACTGCCTAAGAGAAGCATCAATAGCGGTGAAATTCGGCACAAACATGTTTTATGGGAACCTAAATCTCTCTGTAAAATTTTATAAGGATCGGTCCATAATTGACCCTACCCCCCATATAAAGTCCCCTTCAGAAAATGACTTTATCGCCCATAACTGCCTAAGAGAAGCATCAATAGCGGTGAAATTCGGCACAAACATGTTTTATGGGAACTTAAATCTGTCTGTAAAATTTTATAAGGATCGGTCCATAATTGACCCTACCCCCCATATAAAGTCCCCATCAGAATATGACTTTATCGCCCATAACTGCCTAAGAAAAGCATCAATAGCGGTGAAATTCGGCACAAACATGTTTTATGGGAACCTAAATCTCTTTGTAAAATTTTATAAGGATCGGTCCATAATTGACCCTACCCCCCATATAAAATCCCCTTCAAAAAATGACTTTATCGCCCATAACTGGCTAAGAGAAGCATCAATAGCAGTGAAATTCGGCACAAACATGTTCTATGGGAACTAAAATCTCACTGTAAAATTTTATAAGGATCGGTCCATAATTGACCCTACCCCCATATAAAATCCCCTTCAGAAAATGACTTTATCGCCCATAACTGCCTAAGAGAAGCATCAATAGCGGTGAAATTCGGCACAAATATGTTGTATAGGAACCTAAATCTCCTTTTAAAATTTTATAAGGATAGGCTCATAATTGACCCTACCCCCCATATAAAGTCCCCTTCAGAAGATGACTTTATCGCCCATAACTGGCTAAGAAAAGCATCAATAGCGATGAAATTCGGCACAAGCATGTTTTATGGGAAATTAAATCTCTTTGTAAAATTTTATAAGGATAGGCCCATAATTGACCCTACCCCCCATAAAAAGTCCCCTTCAGAAAATGACTTTATGGCCCATAACTGTCTAAGAGAAGCATCAATAGCGGTGAAATTCAGCACAAACATATTTTATGGGAACATAAATCTCTTTGTAAAATTTTATAAGGATAGGCCCATAATTGACCCTACCCCCATATAAAGTACCCTTCAGAAAATGACTTTATCGCCCATAACTGGCTAAGAGAAGCATCAATAGCTGTGAAATTCGGCACAAACATGTTTTATGGGAACATAAATCTCTTCGTAGAATTTTATAAGGATCGGTCCTTCAGAAAAGGACTTTAATGCTCATATCTACCTTAAGAAGCATATGCATAACAATAAAATTTGACATAAAAAAGTTTTATAGGAACTAAAATCATTTTCTTAAATTTTATGAGGATGTGTCCATAATTGACCCTAACCCCCTAATAAGGTCTCCTTTATACAATGACTTTAACGCTCATTACTGACTCAAAAATGTGAGTACAGCGGTAAAATTATACATAAACAAATTTCGTGCGAGCCAAAACCTCTCTATCAAATTTTATAAGGATCGGTCCTTATTTAAATCGGTCTATAATTGATTCGCTCCAGAAAATCACTTAAACGCTCATGTGTGACTCAAAAGTTCTTCCAAATTACGGTAGTTTTATAGGAACTGAAATTTTTCAACTGAATTTGATGAAGATCGGTCGATAACTATCAAACCCCCATTTTCGGCTTTCTTCAGAAAATTACTTTAAACCTCATGACTGAATTAAAAATACGAGTACAGCTACATTAGATACACACAATTATTGTATAAACCGACAAGGAAAGGTCCATAATTGACTCTACCCTCCATATAACCACTCTTACAAAAAAACAGTTTTTGGTTATAAATATTGGGTCAAAGAAAATTAATATTTTTAATTCGGAATAGCACGGTCCATGCTTAAGCCCTTGGCCCTCTTCCAAATATGTCCCTGATGTTCATATTAATATCAACATATGATTCAAACTAGATCGATAATATCAAAATTTATTAATAAGGATAATTTGATGGTGGGTATATAAGATTCGGCATGGCCGAATATAATACTCTTACTTGTTTTATTTTTTTTTATTTTTTAAATATTAAAGTTTAACAAAAGGTACACAACATTGAACCATATAGTTTTTTTGATTTTTTTTTAAGATTAAAGTTAATTATTAATAATAGAAGGTTAAACTAAAAACTGTAATCTAAAAGAATTTTCTATTCGAAATAGTTAAACGATTTTTAAAAATTTTAAATTTTTGAAATGTTTATTTGTAACCTTTCTATTTTAATAACTATTTATGAGTTTGCTGTAAGTTAATTAACATAATATAAAATTTATGAAATTATTAAACATTAAGTTCTTAGTTTTTGTTTTTAATATTGTAAAAGTTAAGTTTTATTTTAAAAATAAATTTTAGCTGTAATAAATTTTTAGTTTTCTTTTAAATTAATTTCATTAGTTTAAGTCTCTTTTACTTAATTATGTTTTTTTTTTATATTTATAAATATTTTTTAACAAAAGGATTTTTTTTTCTATAACAGCTTAACTTATTTAAAAGGGGAAATTAACAACATTTATACATTTACAAGTTGATTTATAGTAAGTTTTATATTTTTAAAAATTTATTTAATTAAAGCTTTGTTTAAATTAAAAAAAAATCAACAAAAATTAAAAATTTTATAGTATACAAGTGGAAAAGATTTTAAACAGAGTAAAGAAAATTTGTTAACAAACCAATTTTTGAAAATTTCCTTTTCACAAAAAACTTTCATAGATTCTTCAAAAATTCTCTCCTTGATAGAAAATTTTTGAGAAAAATCTCTCTTTTATAAAAAATTTTCGAGAAAATTCTCTCTTTTATAAAACATTTTGGAGAAAACTTTCTCTTTTATAGAACGTTTTCGATAAAACTCTCTCTTTTATAAAAAAAGTTAAGAAAACTCTCTCTTTAATAGAAAATTTTAGAGAAAATTATATTTTTATAAAAAATTTTAGAGAAAATTCTCTTTTTTAAAGAAAATTTTCGAGAAAATTCTATTTTCTTAGAAAGTTTTCTAGAAAATTCTCTTTTTTAAGAAAGTTTTTATAGGAAATTTTCGAGAAAATTCTCTTTTTATAGAAAATTTTCAAGAATATTTTCTTTTTATAGAACATTTTTGAGAAAATTCTCTTTTTTATAGAAATTTTTCGAGAAAATTCTCTTTTCTTAGAAAATTTTCGAGAAAATTCTATTTTAATAGAAAATTTTAGAGAAAGTTGTATTTTATTATAGAAAATTTCTATTTCAAGGAATATTTTTTTAATAATTTTTCATGGAATACTGCTCTTTACTCTTACTCTTCCAATAAATATGCAATTAAAAAAAAAATAAACAAATTATTAACTTAGTTTTCATTTCACTAAATTTAGACAGATATTTCTTGTATATGTACACGTTTTTTACCTCCTCCCGTCTGAGTGGACGATGTGGTACCGGCTTGTCTTAATATACCCCCACCACTCCCACTAGCCGCTGCTCCTCCCTGTTGTTGTTGTTGTTGCTGCTGTTGTTGTTGTTGCTGCTGTTGTTGTTGTTGCATATTATGAAATGATCTTGGTGGTGGTGGTGGCTCTGGTATATCATCATCATGTGTTATATCATCATCCATTGTAGCCGAAGCTTTAACCGCATTTTCTATATCCTTAAAGGACATTTGATCTGAAGACTGTACCGAAGCGAAATCATATTGATTCAATTGACCCGCTGAACCCACAAATGAACCACGTTTACTTAGTAAACCTGATGACGATGTTGCAGTAGCAGCTAAAGTGGGATCTATTATCAAACCGGAAGTCATAGGCAAAGGATTATAGGTGGACATTTCCATAGCATTGACTGCCATTATGTGGTCTGTTTGTGATTCCGTATTAATGGGCACTACATTACTAAGAGTGTAGGTGGTGTCGAGAGGTGTATGATGTTTAGTTTTCAATAAATCCAAGGTGCTGGTGGAACAAGCGGGCCAATTGGGATCTATCATTTGAGGCGGTGGTAATTCTACCATGAGTTTTTCATCTTTAGTCTGCAAAGACTTTTCATCATAACAGCTATATTCGCCAAACACTACCGTTGTTTTTCCACTAACACCTGCACCACTACCATTAAACGAACCCGTTTCACTGCCCAGGGCATTCAATTTCAACATACTCGAATTTTTACTCGTATCATTATCCTGTAATTCCTCTTTAGTTTTAGCATCACGGGCACGTTTTTCACGCTGATGATAGATGCCAGCAAATATCAAGATGTTGAGTATGAGCAGGAAACAACCCACAGCCACGGTGGCTACTAGAGCAGTAGTATAACTTTGAAATTGTTTACCACTTAAACGTCTTAAGACTTCTAGATTACCTATGAGACCGGTGGAAGCGGTCGCCATTTCTTTTTCACGACTATCCAAAACCAAAGAACGATTGTCGGATGGTGGTACTGTAGTCATTTCCGCCACAAACATGGCACCATCCACTCCACATTCTTGAAAGAAAGAAAATAAATATCAATAATGGTAAAACTAAATACAAAAGTAATTTCCTAAAATGTTACCTGTAGTGCCTCCATTGGGCTTTTGTGTAGTATTAGTTTCTTGTACAACTGGCGGTGGAGTTGGTCTTCCCTTTGGCAGCAATATAGTTTCATCGTCATCATCCGGCTTGGTCTGTATTTGAGCTCTAACAATTCCTGCAAATTTTCTTAAATAATAAATATTTTGTTTTAAATTAATTAAATTCTAACTAACCTTCATATAAATTCAAATTATTTAAATCATCCTGGAACTGATGATGTCTCATGGACTGATCATTCATGTTGGCATGTCTATGGAGTTGTGGTATGAGATTCAACCACATGGATAATTTGTGACCTCTGTAATGACTTTGGATTTCGGCTTTATTACCTAGAAAAAAATTGGTAGCGTTTAAAATTGTTCGGAACCAGTTCAGATTTGGTTCAGTTTTTTTTTTTAGTTCTAGTTCAGTTCTAGTTTAATTCTTGCTCACTTCTAGAAAGTTTTAATTCAGTTCAAGTTAAGTTCTAGTTCAGTTGTAGTTCAATTCTAGTTCAGTTCTAGTGCAGTTCTAGTTCAGTTCTAGTTCAGTTCTAGTTCAGTTCTAGTTCAGTTCTAGTTCTAGTTCAGTTCTAGTTCTAGTTCAGTTCTAGTTCAGTTCTAGTTCAGTTCTAGTTCAGTTCTAGTTCAGTTCTAGTTCAGTTCTAGTTCAGTTCTAGTTCAGTTCTAATTCAGTTCTAGTTCAGTTCTAGTTCAGTTCTAGTTCAGTTCTAGTTCAGTTCTAGTTCAGTTCTAGTTCAGTTCTAGTTCAGTTCTAGTTCAGTTCTAGTTCAGTTCTAGTTCAGTTCTAGTTCAGTTCTAGTTCAGTTCTAGTTCAGTTCTAGTTCAGTTCTAGTTCAGTTCTAGTTCAGTTCTAGTTCAGTTCTAGTTCAGTTCTAGTTCAGTTCTAGTTCAGTTCTAGTTCAGTTCTAGTTCAGTTCTAGTTCAGTTCTAGTTCAGTTCTAGTTCAGTTCTAGTTCTGTTCTAGTTCAGTTCTAGTTCAGTTCTAGTTCAGTTCTAGTTTAGTTTGGTTCAGTTTTAGTTCAGTTCTAGTTCAGTTCTAGTTCAGTTCTAGTTCAGTTCTAGTTCAGTTCTAGTTCAGTTCTAGTTCAGTTCTAGTTCAGTTCTAGTTCAGTTCTAGTTCAGTTCTAGTTCAGTTCTAGTTCAGTTCTAGTTCAGTTCTAGTTCAGTTCTAGTTCAGTTCTAGTTCAGTTCTAGTTCAGTTCTAGTTCAGTTCTAGTTCAGTTCTAGTTCAGTTCTAGTTCAGTTCTATTTCAGTTCTAGTTCAGTTCTAGTTCAGTTCTAGTTCAGTTCTAGTTCAGTTCTAGTTCAGTTCTAGTTCAGTTCTAGTTCTAGTTCAGTTCTAGTTCTAGTTCAGTTCTAGTTCTAGTTCTAGTTCAGTTCTAGTTCAGTTCTAGTTCAGTTCTAGTTCAGTTCTAGTTCAGTTCTAGTTCAGTTCTAGTTCAGTTCTAGTTCAGTTCTAGTTCAGTTCTAGTTCAGTTCTAGTTCAGTTCTAGTTCAGTTCTAGTTCAGTTCTAGTTCAGTTCTAGTTCAGTTCTAGTTCAGTTCTAGTTAAGTTCTAGTTCAGTTCTAGTTCAATTCTAGTTAAGATCTAGTTTAGTTCTAGTTAAGTTCTAGTTCAGCTCTTCTTCAGTTCTAGTTCCGTTTTAGATCAGTTCTTCATTACAACTTTTCGGAATCTTTTCAAACTCACCCAATTCCATATACAATTGGTTTACAACGTCATAGGCATCCCAGAATGGCAGTTCATCGCCATCTAATTTATTATTATTGTTATTGTTGTTGTTGTTGAGACTTAAAAAATAGTTCACTTCACTGGAAGCACTACCACTATGATCATCATTACTACGAGAGTGACGTTTATAATAAGTGCGTTTGGTACGACGTTGATTATAGAGCACAGCCAAGTTGAGAGCCTCCCTAGCGGCGGCAGTTTCAACGTCAACTACAATGGCATTACTTTTAATTGGACCACTGGATTGTGATGCTGATGATGATGACGACGATGAAGTGGCATTTACAATATTAAATGATGACCTTTTAACTTTTTCATGAGAATCATCGGCAGTTTGACTACTAGATGAGGACGCTGAAGAAGATGCAGATGAGGCCGAGGGTGGTGAACCAATCAAGGAAGACGAAGAAGGTTGGCCAGATGTTGATAGAGATGATTGATTTGGATTACTGAAAGTTAAATAAACATTAGTTTATTGTTATTGATTTTTACAATTATTTGTTATCACAACTTACCCCGTTTTAGCAAAATTAGCCAGATATCTTAACATTAAACGACTGATTTGTTTCTCCTGAGTTGTATAATTATGCGGAAATAGAGGTGAGATGGGTAAACCCAACCAAAATGGTACATCCTCACCACGCACTGAACCAGTTCGCTGTAAGAGACATTAATCAAATAGCGTTTCCAAAGAAATATGTTTAAACTTGTACCTGAGGATATTCTTCTTCTACGGTGCGATGTTTGAAATGTAAAAAGTAACCCCGGCCTCCTCTTAAACTATGCATATAACCCAATTTGATTAGGGAGGAAGCCGTATGACCATCACTTAAAAATTGCAATGTGGCATCGCGAGAACTTAAGGGACTACGTATGGCCTTATCCCAATCGGTATATTCATTCTATATAGATAAACAATTAATAATTTCCCTCTTGAGTTAAAGTTAATAATAAACTTACCTTCAGTACTGCAAATATTTCATTTAGATGATAGTGAAAATTATTACGTACATATGTTCTTAAGATACGATCACGTCTAGTTTCATTGAAACCAAATTCCAAGTCTTGGGCGCTCAAGTCTAAATGTGATTCCACCGATGTAAGACAAAATATAAGATTACGTTTAGGAAAATTTGCATATTCAATTCCTGATGTACTGTAATATACGAAAATTCCATAAATTAAAAATTAATTTACCTACCGAGTCCGTATATATAAAGCAACTTACCTAACTATAGCTGAACCCAAAGGCAGTGATAATTTACCGATAGAATCTGTATTGGGTGATATGACAGTGCCATCGATGAATGGCGCAAAGCCGACCAAAAATCTAGTAAAGAAATATGATATGTCAAAACATATACATACGTTTCCCATTACCATATAACTTACCGTGGATGATCGATTTTAACGGCTAATAGTTCGGCCACCGTTTTAGTGCGCAAACATGGAGCCAAATCGTAATATAACATATCGCCATGACAGCCAGTCTGTTCGGCCACACGACGCTTAACGAACAAAGGATTCTTTTGTATGGCCCAGGGTGATAATGCCGAACCGCTTACCATAACAGTATGTTGTATTAGATCTAAGAAATTTTAAATATTATGAAAATGGTTGCAATTTTTAATAAGTATATTAAAACTAACCACTGGATACTGGGGACACTACTAATATATTAGCTAGTGCTGCTCCCGTTCCATGTCCCAGTAAGGTTATAGCCTGAGAATCTCCTCCAAAAGCAGGTAAATTTTCTCTAAGCCAATGTAGACCCGCCACCAAATCCATAAGACCAAAATTACCCTGTGCACTTTCTTTGCCACCGGTTTTTAGAAAACCGAATATGCCCAAACGAAAATTGATGGTGACTACGATAACATTTCCATGTGCAGCCAATTCAGAACCATCATATGGATTACCGGAATTCCATTCATACGATTCGCCATGTATGAAAAGTATAATGGGTAATTTTGGTGTGTCATTCAATTCTCCACTGTTGGTGGTGAAACCTATAGGAAAAATTTATTATAAAACATTAATTAAAATTTATAAATCGTGTTTTAGTTCAGTTATAGTTCTGGTTCAGTTCTAGTTTAATTCTAGTTCAGTTCAAGTTCAGTTCAAGTTCAGTTCAAGTTCAGTTCAAGTTCAGTTCTAGTTCAGTTCTAGTTCTAGTTCAGTTCTAGTTCAGTTCTAGCTCAGTTCTAGTTCAGTTCTAGTTCAGTTCTAGTTCAGTTCTAGTTCAGTTCTAGTTCAGTTCTAGTTCAGTTCTAGTTCAGTTCTAGTTCAGTTCTAGTTCAGTTCTAGTTCAGTTCTAGTTCAGTTCTAGTTCAGTTCTAGTTCAGTTCTAGTTCAGTTCTAGTTCAGTTCTAGTTCAGTTCTAGTTCTAGTTCAGTTCTAGTTCAGTTCTAGTTCAGTTCTAGTTCAGTTCTAGTTCAGTTCTAGTTCAGTTCTAGTTCAGTTCTAGTTCAGTTCTAGTTCAGTTCTAGTTCAGTTCTAGTTCAGTTCTAGTTCAGTTCTAGTTCAGTTCTAGTTCAGTTCTAGTTCAGTTCTAGTTCAGTTCTAGTTCAGTTCTAGTTCTAGTTCAGTTCTAGTTCAGTTCTAGTTCAGTTCTAGTTCAGTTCTAGTTCAGTTCTAGTTCAGTTCTAGTTCAGTTCTAGTTCAGTTCTAGTTCAGTTCTAGTTCAGTTCTAGTTCAGTTCTAGTTCAGTTCTAGTTCAGTTCTCAGTTCTAGTTCAGTTCTAGTTCAGTTCTAGTTCAGTTCTAGTTCAGTTCTAGTTCAGTTCTAGTTCAGTTCTAGTTCAGTTCTAGTTCAGTTCTAGTTCAGTTCTAGTTCAGTTCTAGCTTCAGTTCTAGTTCAGTTCTAGTTCAGTTCTAGTTCAGTTCTAGTTCAGTTCTAGTCAGTTCTAGTTCAGTTCTAGTTCAGTTTCTAGTTCAGTGCTAGTTTAGTTCTAGTTCAGTTCTAGTTCAGTTCCAGTTCAGTTCTAGTTCAGTTCTAGTTTAGTTCTAGTTCAGTTCTAGTTCAGTTCTAGTTTCAGTTCTAGTTCAGTTCTAGTTCAGTTCTAGTTCAGTTCTAGTTCAGTTCTAGTCAGTTCTAGTTCAGTTCTAGTTCAGTTCTAGTTCAGTTCTAGTTCAGTTCTAGTTCAGTTCTAGTTCAGTTCTAGTTCAGTTCTAGTTCAGTCTAGTTCAGTTCTAGTTCAGTTCTAGTTCAGTTCTAGTTCAGTTCTAGTTCAGTTCTAGTTCAGTTCTAGTTCAGTTCTAGTTCAGTTCTGAGTTCAGTTCTAGTTCAGTTCTAGTTCAAGTTCTAGTTCAGTTCTAGTTCAGTCTCAGTTCATTTCTCGTTCAGTGCGAGTTTAGTTCTAGTTTAGTTCTAGTTCAGTGTTTAATTCAGTTTCCAGTCAGTGTCTAGTTTCAGGTTCTAGTTTAGTGCTTGTTCAGTTCTAGTTCATTCTAGTTTAGTTCTAGTTCAGTTTATCAGTTCAGTTCTAGTTTCAGTTCTAGTTCAGTTCTAGTTCAGTTTCTAGTTCAGTTTCTAGTCAGTTCTAGTTCAGTCTAGTTCAGTCTATTTCAGTTCTAGTTCAGTTCTAGTTCCTCAGTTCTAGTTCAGTTCTAGTTCATTTCTAGTTCAGTTCTAGTTCAGTTCTAGTTCAGTTCTAGTTTAGTGCTTGTTCAGTTCTAGTTCAGTTCTAGTTCAGTTCTAGTTCAGTTCTAATTCAGTTCTAGTTCAGTTCTAGGTTCAGTTCAGTCTAGTTCAGTTCTAGTTCAGTTCTAGTTCAGTTCTAGTTCAGTTCTAGTTCAGTTCTAGTTCAGTTCTAGTTCAGTTCTAGTTCAGTTCTAGTTCAGTTCTAGTTCAGTTCTAGTTCAGTTCTAGTTCAGTTCTAGTTCAGTTCTAGTTCAGTTCTAGTTCAGTTCTAGTTCAGTTCTAGTTCAGTTCTAGTTCAGTTCTAGTTCAGTTCTAGTTCAGTTCTAGTTCAGTTCTAGTTCAGTTCTAGTTCAGTTCTAGTTCAGTTCTAGTTCAGTTCTAGTTCAGTTCTAGTTCAGTTCTAGTTCAGTTCTAGTTCAGTTCTAGTTCAGTTCTAGTTCAGTTCTAGTTCAGTTCTAGTTCAGTTCTAGTTCAGTTCTAGTTCAGTTCTAGTTCAGTTCTAGTTCAGTTCTAGTTCAGTTCTAGTTCAGTTCTAGTTCAGTTCTAGTTCAGTTCTAGTTCAGTTCTAGTTCAGTTCTAGTTCAGTTCTAGTTCAGTTCAGTTCTAGTTCAGTTCTAGTTCAGTTCTAGTTCAGTTCTAGTTCAGTTCTAGTTCAGTTCTAGTTCAGTTTAGTCAGTTCTAGTTCAGTTCTAGTTCAGTTTTAGTTCAGTTCTAGTTCAGTTCTAGTTCAGTTCTAGTTCAGTTCTAGTTCAGTTCTAGTTCAGTTCTAGTTCAGTTCTAGTTCAGTTCTATTTAGTTCTAGTTTTTCTTCACTTTGCTAAAATCTATCATTATTTATGAGACTTATAGATATTTTACATTCACATTATGTTGTTCTTTCTATCATAAAATCATCATTTCCACAATGCTTGCAGTAATTTTTCAAATAACAAACTGCAATGCACTACGGAATTGAAGATTTCCTGATCATTAAATAAACCTTCACTGTAATTAAAAATACCTTGAAATCAATGATATAATTTATTGTTATTGAACAAAAAAACTTACGTCTATGTCTTCGATGTTCATAGGGTACATAAATGTTCAAATACAAACAATCCTCCGATTGATTGCTCAACAGCGGCAGTAAACGTCTTAGTTGTGCCAAACGTGCTCTGGGTACTTCTAACAATGCTTCGGGACCATTAGGTGGTATGGGCACATTTTGTGGGCATACTGGGGAAAAACGATCAGCATTACGTACATTTTTCCACGTTGAGGGCGTGATGGGTGGCATAAATCTATAAAAACAAAAAAATACAAAATAATCATTTGAATTTGACGATCATAAATTAAATTCTTTGGTACTTTATCAATACATTTAGACAATAAAAATGTCCAATCAATCAAAATTGTGGACTTTTCAGTAGAATTTTGATTGATTTGATTTTATTGTTATGAGTGCTTCATGTATTTATGCGGAATATGTTTAAATAAGTTTTTTTTTATGAGTGTTTATGGTTTTGGTCTTATATGGGTCAATTGGTTTTACTTATAGTGTTTTAATCAGTTAAATTGTGTTACTTTGCCAGTATGTATTTAAGTGTGAACGAACTTTATGATTCTAGGTGGGAAGTAAATTTTCTAATAATTATAGTAGTTTTGAATGTAAATAAGAGGAGAATCTTTTCCGTTATAGGCAAATAAGATAGATCGACACTCTTAAACCTCCTAACAAAACATTGTTTAACTAACGCTATAATAGAGTCATATACATATGTATATAAAAAATTTATTTTCTTACAAATTAACTCAAAAATGGTCTTCAAACTCAAGGAGAAAGATTTTAATAGAAAGAACGAAGCAACTTTTGATGTCGATTTGTTGTGTAATTTAAATTTGTTTTAAGTTTTATGGATTCTTAAAATGTTACATTTTAAAATATGTATTTTAACTCAAATAAATTTATTTTAAACATTAACAAAATACCCTAAAATTTCTAAAGTGTTTGTTACGCCTTAGCTAAGATTAAATTTGTTTATTTTTTATTTATGCATTTCCTTAAATCTTTGACAAATCCGATTATTTACGTCCATCTTCATCTCTAAACACAACAAGGAAGTAAAATTCTCTAAAGTGAAATATTTTAACCCCTAAGCAGGCATGGAAAATTTAAATTTTGAAATATAACAAAATTAATACCTTTTATTTTTTAAAGCACTAAACAAATTTTATACTACACTATATACTAGACTATAGACTAGACTACTAGACTATAGACTAGACTATAGACTAGACTATAGACTAGACTATAGACTAGACAATAGACTAGACTATAGACTAGATTATAGACTAGACTATAGACTAGACTATAGACTAGACTATAGACTAGACAATAGACTAGACTATAGACTAGATTATAGACTAGACTATAGACTAGACTATAGACTAGATTATAGACTAGACTATAGACTAGACTATAGACTAGACTATAGACTAGACTATAGACTAGACTATAGAGTAGACTATAGACTAGACTATAGACTAGACTATAGACTAGACCATAGACTAGACTATAGACTAGACTATAGGCTAGACTATAGACTAGACTATAGACTAGACTATAGACTAGACTATAGACTAGACTATAGACTAGACTATAGACTAGACTATAGACTAGACTATAGACTAGACTATAGACTAGACTATAGACTAGACTATAGACTAGACTATAGACTAGACTATAGACTAGACTATAGACTAGACTATAGACTAGACTATAGACTAGACTAGTGGCCTCCGGTAGGTTAGTGGTCAGTGTTCTAGTATGGTAGACCGGAGGTGGTGGGTTCGATTCCCACCAGAGGCACTGGTTAAGGAGCGCACAACAGGCCCGATAGAGGCCTAGGTGTATTTCTTCGGATTTGATGTATATACATCCTCCTTTCAAACTAACTAACTAACTAACTAACTAACTATAGACTAGACTATAGACTAGACTATAGACTAGACTATAGACTAGACTGTAGACTAGACTATAGACTAGACTATAGACTAGACTATAGACTAGACTATAGACTAGACTATAGACTAGACTATAGACTAGACTATAGACTAGACTATAGACTAGACTATAGACTAGACTATAGACTAGACTATAGACTAGACTATAGACTGGACTATAGACTAGACTATAGACTAGACTATAGACTAGACTATAGACTAGACTAGTGGCCTCCGGTAGGTTAGTGGTCAGTGTTCTAGTCTGGTAGACCGGAGGTGGTGGGTTCGATTCCCACCTGAGGCACTGGTTAAGGAGCGCACAACAGGCCCGATAGAGGCCTAGGTGTATTTCTTCGGATTTGATGTATATACATTAGAGTGCTCCAAAAAAACGAAGTTGCGAATTTTGCCCGTCCCCCCCTCTAGAATTGTTCTATGGGTTGTAAAACTATGTCATACAAAAAATTAGGCTGATAGGATAACGTTAACAGGTGCCGCAACGGCACTAAAGTTTCCAAGTGCATTTACAAGGGGAAAAAATCGATTTTTTTCAGTTTTTGCTAAAATTTTGCCACTTAATAATAAACTTTACAATGTATTGTGATGGAATCGCAATGTACACATAATAAGCTTTTCGGAAAGATATAAAACATAAATATTGGTTGAAAACTTTCAGAGTTATTGCAAATTCCCCAGACCATTAACGTGTCTCACAGCACATGAATTCGAAATGTGACAAAAAAATTAACATTTTTTAGGAAATATTGTAAAAAAACATTTTGTTACTTAAAATATATCTATAATAACTAGAATGTTAGCTTTTGTCTTTATACGATAACGCAAACTTGTTCTCAGCTATGGTTAAAAAAGTTTGAATTTTTCAACGGCCGTTTCAAATCTCCAATTTCAGTTTTTTTGAAACTTTGTTAAACAAATTTTAAAATTTTTAGAAGATCTCATGGGGATTTATGGACAATAGATAAGGGAATAAAACGGTAAAAAAATTAGATCAATAATTCTTACAGTTTAGCTGTACCTGCGATTTGAACTCGGCGGATTTCGGGAAAATCGCATTTTTTTGTAATATATTAGAGAATACGTATTAATTTTTTACTGTTGTACATTTTAAACAAAGTATTTTCAGAGTATTATAGACCAGATAATATAAAATATATATTCCAAGTTTTATTCAATTCGGACATTCTTAACCCATAAAATGTGGAGTTCAAAAGTCAAATTTTGCTATATTTGGGAATTCTCAGTGTACCATATCGAAATATTATGTATTTGTCGGTCATATTTAATAAAGATGACTTGAATTTTTAGTATAAAGTCTTATGTTTAAAATAGCAGCGAAAAAAAGTAAAATTAACCCTTTAAAACACATGGGAAAAATTTAACCCCGAAGATCAAAAAATCGTAAAAACACTATCCATTTGAATAATGCTCTATATAATTAGAGGAATAACATAAATAAAACAAAAAAATATATTTTACGTATAAAAACTTATGAATTAACCCTTTTTGAACCTATAAAGTTTGTATTTTTAGACATATTATGTCGAAAATGGTCCGAAAAAATGGACTACATAAATTATCAGTTTTAAAAACAAAATTTTTCTTTTAAAAATGTACACCTATAGTTTACTCCATAGTCGAAAAGGGTTAAAGTATAATTTTTTATACTTAATATATACGTTTTTGTTATATTTCTGCTATTTCTCTAATTATATAGAGCTTTATTCAAATGGATAGTGCTTTTTCAAATTTTTGAACTTTTGTGTTAAATTGTTCCCAAGTGCCTTAATGTGTTAATTTACCTTTTTTTCACTCTATTTTAAATATCGGACTTTATACGATAAATTCCAGTAATTTTTGGTAACTATGGCCAACAAATAAATAATATTTTAATATGGTGCACTGAGAATTCCCAAATATAGCAAAATTTAACCTTTGAACTCCACATTTTATGGGTTAAGAATGTCCGATTTGAATAAAACTTGGAATATATATTTTATATTATCTGGTCTATAATACTCTGAAAATACTTTGTTTAAAATGTACAACAGTAAAAAATTAATACGTATTCTCTAATATATTACAAAAAAATGCGATTTTCCCGAAATCCGCCGAGTTCAAATCGCAGGTACAGCTAAACTGTAAGAATTATTGATCTAATTTTTTACCGTTTTATTCCCTTATCTATTGTCCATAAATTCCCATGAGATCTTCTAAAAATTTTAAAATTTGTTTAACAAAGTTTCAAAAAAACTGAAATTGGAGATTTGAAACGGCCGTTGAAAAAATCAAACTTTTTTGACCATAGCTGAGAACAAGTTTGCGTTATCGTATAAGGACAAAAGCTAGTATTCAAGTAATTTTTAGTATATTTTAAGTAACAAAATGGTTTTTTTACAATATGTCCTAAAAAATTTTAATTTTTTTGTCACATTTCGAATTCATGTGCTGTGAGACACGTTAATGGCCTGGGGAATTTGCAATAACTTTAAAAATTTTCAACCAATTTTTGTGTTTTATATCTTTCTGTAATGCTTATTCTGTGCACATTACGATTCCTTTACAATAAAGTGCAAAGTTTATTATTAAGTTGCAAAATTTGAGCAAAAACTGAAAAAAATCGATTTTTTCCCCTTGTAAATGCACTTGGAAACTTCTGAGCCGTTGCGGCACCTGTTAACGTTATCCTATCAGCCTAATTTTTTGCATGACATAGTTTTACAACCCATAGAACAATTCCAGAGGGGGGGACGGCCTGTCGGATAAAATTTTTTTTCCTTCATACAAGCTTGGAGCACTCTAATATACATCCTCCTTTCAAACTAACTAACTAACTAACTAACTATAGACTAGACTATAGACTAGACTATAGACTAGACTATAGACTAGACTATAGACTAGACTATAGACTAGACTATAGACTAGACTATAGACTAGACTATAGACTAGACTATAGACTAGACTATAGACTAGACTATAGACTAGACTATAGACTAGACTATAGACTAGACTATAGACTAGACTATAGACTAGACTATAGACTAGATTATAGACTAGATTATAGACTAAACTATAGACTAGACTATAGACTAGACTATAGACTAGACTATAGACTAGACTATAGACTAGATTATAGACTAGACTATAGACTAGACTATAGACTAGACTATAGACTAGACTATAGACTAGACTATAGACTAGACTATAGACTAGACTATAGACTAAGACTATAGACTAGACTAGACTAACTATGACTAGACTATAGACTAGACTATAGCTAGACTATAGACTAGACTATAGACTAGACTATAGACTAGACTATAGACTAGACTATAGACTAGACTATAGACTAGACTAGGACTAGACTATAGATCTAGACTATAGACTAGACTATAGACTAGAGCTATAGACTAACTATAGACTAGACTATAGACTAGAACTATAGACTAGACTATGACTAGACTATAGACTAGCCTATAGACTAGACTATAGACTAGACTATGACTAGACCTATAGACAGACTATAGACTAGACTATAGACTAGACTATAGACTAGACTATAGACTAGACTATAGACTATACTATAGACTAGACTATAGACTAGACTATAGACTAGACTATAGACTAGACTATAGACTAGACTATAGACTAGACTATAGACTAGACTATAGACTAACTATAGACTAGACTATAGACTAGACTATAGACTAGACTATAGACTAGACTATAGACTAGACTATAGACTAGACTATAGACTAGACTATAGACTAGACTATAGACTAGACTATAGACTAGACTATAGACTAGACTATAGACTAGACTATAGACTAGACTATAGACTAGACTATAGACTAAACTATAGACTAGACTATAGACTAGACTATAGACTAGACTATAGACTAGACCATAGACTAGACTATAGACTAGACTATAGACTAGACTATAGACTAGACTATAGACTAGACTATAGACTAGACTATAGACTAGACTATAGACTAGACTATAGACTAGACTATAGACTAGACTATAGACTAGACTATAGACTAGACTATAGACTAGACTATAGACTAGACTATAGACTAGACTATAGACTAGACTATAGACTAGACTATAGACTAGACTATAGACTAGACTATAGACTAGACTATAGACTAGACTATAGACTAGACTATAGACTAGACTTAGACTAGACTATAGACTAGACTATAGACTAGACTATAGACGACTATAGACTAGACTATAGACTAGAACTATAGACTAGACTATAGACTAGACTATAGACTAGACTATAGACTAGACTACTAGACTAGACTATAGACTAGTACTATAGACTAGACTATAGACTAGACTATAGACTAGACTATAGACTAGACTATAGACTAGACTATAGACTAGACTATAGACTAGACTATAGACTAGACTATAGACTAGACTATAGACTAGACTATAGACTAGACTATAGACTAGACTATAGACTAGACTATAGACTAGACTATAGACTAGACCTATAGACTACTAGACTAGACTATAGACTAGACTATAGACTAGACTATAGACTAGACTATAGACTAGACTATAGACTAGACTATAGACTAGACTATAGACTAGACCTATAGACTAGACTATAGACTAGACTATAGACTAGACTATAGACTAGACTATAGACTAGACTATAGACTAGACTATAGACTAGACTATAGACTAGACTATAGACTAGACTATAGACTAGACTATAGACTAGACTATAGACTAGACTATAGACTAGACTATAGACTAGACTATAGACTAGACTATAGACTAGACCATAGACTAGACTATAGACTAGACTATAGACTAGACTATAGACTAGACTATAGACTAGACTATAGACTAGACTGTAGACTAGACTATAGACTAGACTATAGACTAGACTATAGACTAGACTATAAACTAGACTATAGACTAGACTATAGACTAGATTATAGACTAGACTATAGACTAGACTATAGACTAGATTATAGACTAGACTATAGACTAGACTATACACTTGATTATAGACTAGACTATAGACGAGACCTTAGACTAGACTATTTACAATGGAGTAGTTTACTATTATGGACTACTTTTAAAAAGTTTAGTAGGTTACTGCGATAATTTCGATATCAAAAACAACGGAAAGATTCATAAAATACTGAATTTTCCATACCTGCACCTGACAGTAAAGCAAAGAAATATTTAAAACAAAATAATGTCACCATAATATTGAGTAATGTTTTAAAAATTTCCTCATCATTTATTTCAATTAAACGACAATAAAACTATCAATTTATGCTTAATTTTCTTTTAGCTCAATTGTATCCTTATTATTTTGAAAAGTTTAGGAAGTAAATACATTTTTTTCGTTAAGGTAAAATCTTTCAGGTTTGACAATGATAGATTAGCCAGAAAAAATATAATTTATTTAATATAAAATTCTCAAAAAAAATATTTTACCTTAAAAAATACTTAACAGAAAAAAAGCTAAGAAAATTGCCTCCATTGAGAAATGGATTTACCTTGAAGCTCGTTAAGATATAAAATCGATTTTTATCATTCAAAAACATCAAATTTGGAAAATGCTGTGCTATTGTTGGCGTTTTTTCATTCGTTTTTGTAAATTTTTGAGGGTAATGTAGTTATCGCTGTTAAGGCATTAACAGCTTTCGTTTTTTTTTTACAAAATATACAACAAACACTTTATCACACTATGTATACAAAAACAACAACAGCCAGAGAACAGCACAAATATCCTCCGGGACAATAACAATGATATAAAATGCATTAAGATTTTAAATATTAAGATAAAATAACTGGCAAACATAGAAAAACATGAAGCAGAAAAAAAAACACTCAACTTCAATAAATGAAAAACAAAAAACGTAACAACAACTAAAATAATATAAATAAAAACGAAAATATTATAGGAAAAATGAAAAAAAAGAAACAAGAATAAAATGTAACGATACTTACGACAATGCGATATTTAATAACAATTGTATCATAAAAAATTGAATATAAAATGTATAAATACAAAAAAACAAGTAAATATTGTTTAAAAGAAAACCACTTATATCAAATACAAAAGACTAGAGGATGTGATAACAAAAAGGCAGTAGGGTATATCTAAATTTTGCAGGCAGTGTCGACTGTTAAGGGAGTTATGTTTTTATATTCATATACTCAAAATAAGGCAAATGTCTGTTTGGTGAAACTTCAGGTCTAGGTATTGCTCAACATATGTTCTTTTAGGAGCCTATTGCTGCATAAATGTCTCAGCTTGTTTCGTAATGTGCCGTTAGACCTTTTAGCAGTTTTGAGATCCTTTTGATTTGTATTCTACAGTGTATGCAGGTCAATTTGTGGTTCCTGAAATTTTAGACTTGTAGGTTATACAGCGCATGTTACAGAGCTTACTACTGGAATAAAAGTCTTTCAGCTAAGAGCCATTTGTGTAGCAGCAGATTCCGACATTTATTAACTCTGATGCTCCATTTCATTCTTTCAGACTTGTAGGTTAAACAGCGCATGTTACAGAGCTAACTACTGGAATTAAAGTCTTCCAGATAAGAGCCATTTGCGTGGCAGCAGATACCGACATTTGTAAACTCTGATGCTCCATTTAATCGTGTTTGCCTATTTAGGATTAATGTATCTTAACTTCCGATCATTTATGTCTCTGGTATTCGATGCGTCTGATGTTTGTGTATAACCATTCTCTATGTTTAATATAAAGATGAAGTGGCTAATACCCTTCTTGTTCGATTCGCCTAGAGATCAGAGTCACTTTTCATATACTCAACCAACATGTATGCTGATCTCCCTTTAGTAGTATATATTAAATTGTTTGGCCCTAAGAAGTCCACCAGACTATTGAAGCCTATGTTAGAACTGGTCTCATTTCATACATATGATTCCTGAATTGACTAACTGTAAACAAAGTTCCTATGATTTTACAAAATATCCCAAATTCCGCAGCCATGAAAAACCTTTACTTGAATGATCAGCAGTATGTCGTTTTAAAAGAAGCTTTTTATCAACCGAGACATCGGAACTTACAGTCAGTCTATCATTCCCTCTTGAATAAAATAACAGGTGAAGAAAGATTTTTTAGTGATCTTACGACTTAAAGACTCTTTGCATAAAAAGAAGATTCAATATAATGATCAGCAGGTCTCTGAATTTTATATTAGTTAAAGTTGGACATACTATTGCGATAATTATCACTTTAACTAGTTTAGAGCTCAGTTTTGTGATCATTGTTGAGGTGTAAAGATCGGTAACTGAGGTTTTAGTTAACAAAACGCAGCCATTGTGGCCCAAATTCAGAAACAGTTGATATAACAGAAAGATATAATATAAGAAATTATATAAACCTACTTACTGTTCCCTACATAGACAGTAAGGGCTACCTATATCTAAAAATTTTAATTACTTTTGTATGATAGTTATTATTGTTTAAAGCTCCTACTATATCAGGAAAGGATTATCTTTATGCTGCATGATTCTTCAGGGTTAATAACGTATCGATCTCAACACCCCTGACCCTTAAGTCAGGGGTGTTGAGATTTAGAATTTTGTTCAAGTCCAAAGTTTTAAACAGAAGATAGGATCAGTTTTGTTTGTAACACTTTAGGATAAGAATAATATGTATCCCTCCCTAAAAGAGTTCAAAGAAAGGCAGGGAATGGAAATAATGGACCTTTACCAGGTCTTGCTGAACTAATGGGTGAATAATTATACTGAAATGTTGTTTCAATTGCTGTTAAAAGTAGGATTATTTTGAAGCAATTTTAATTGGGTTACACTGCAGCTTGGAATGTGTAAATTAAGAACAGAGCTTGCTAAAGATTTAGATATAGATTTATGTATACTTACTTACGACCCTTAATGTTCAAATATTTGCCTGCTCTTTTGCATTTAAGAATTTCGTGGATAATAAAGAAGTTTCATGGATAATAAACCCGGAACTTCACTTCTTTTATCGCACATTCGAAGATCAATGTTCACCCTGGTCTATGAATGGTCGATAATAGAAATAAAGCTTCGATATCGAATGTAATTGAACTCAGGGTTCGTTGTTGCAGTTGCGTTTATTATTTAAAAGACATTACGATCTTATTATGTTAGATTTGAAAGAAGATCGTTTATTTATGGATTCGAAAGCAATTGTTGGAACTATCTGCGATCTTGTCTCTTGTGGGCATTCATGACATAAATACTCTTTGAAAGTTGATCTTCAACATTTCAAAATGAACTTAAGAATAAAATCATACCAATAGTTAAATAACACCACTGTCGCCTAATACATCTTATAGTACAGAAATAACCCAAAAAAAAAAAAAACAAGTAAGAAAGTATAGTCGGGCGTGGCCGACCATATGATACCCTACACCAGTTATGAATATTAAATGTGATTTTTTTTCATAATAAAGCATTTATCTTCAATATTCCCTTGTTCTGATACATTTAAGCAATTTATGGATGAAAAACTAATTTTCTGAAAGAGGCTTTATATGGGGGCTAGGGGCAAATATGGACCAAGCCCGATAAAATTTTGTGAATATATTTATATTTACATAATATTTTATTGTGCTGAATTTCAGCGCGATATTTGTGTTTATAAGTTAATTTGGGACATTCAAGTAATTTTCTGAAGGGGACTTTGTATGGGAGCTAGGGTCAAATGGGGCCCGATCTTTATGAAATTTGGCAGGGTCATCAAGACTTCTATAAAAAGTTGTGCCGTATTTTATCGATATATCTGTATATTTAACATAATTATGAGTTCAGAAGCCCTTTTCGGGGGGTTCTGTTCTATAGGGGTTAGGTAAAATAATGGACCGATTTTAACCATTTTCAATAGGCTTCGTCCTTGGGTCAAATAAAACGTGCGTGCCAAATTTCATCCAATTTACATGGACAGCCAGACAGCCAGACGGACGGACGCACGGACATAGCTTAATCGACTCAGAAAACGATTCTAAGCCGATTGGTATACTTTAAGGTGGGTCTAGGACGAATATTTTTATATGTTACAAACATCAGCACAAATCCATTATACCCTCCCCACTAAAGTGGTGTAGGGTATAAAAACACATTGAAAGGCAAGGATGTCCCATAAAAATCCCCACAGATAAGATGAAAAGGAAGTTATAAAGAAAAAAGAACAAAATGAAAAAAAGGACGCAAATGTAAAGAAAACGAAATTGTATAACAAAATGATATAAAAATCTAGAAATAATTACCTTAAACTTCCGACAGGTGGCGATGCATAAGGTATGCCCAGATAAGCTTCCACTAATGATGGCGATGAACGTACAACAATGCCACGCACCAGACCATACTTCGTTTTAACCGTATTTGTGCTCAATTTTACACCACTGCCATGAAAACCTTCCGATGTGTGCCACAATGATGACAACAGTATCAGTATAATCAATGTGCGTGAAAATGCCAACAACGAGGGCTGTGGTAAGTGAAGAAAACTGTTAGTGGAATTACTGTAATGTGGCTGTGGATGAGACAGTGGCGGCACTGACTGCGGCTGATAACAACGTAACAGTTGCTGTTGCTTTAGTTCTTGTTGTTGTTGATGATGATGTCGATGATGAAGATGAGGTTGCTGCTGATGATGCTGTTGATAATGGCAATATGGCGTCCATATTTGCTGGGATTGTTGTTGTTGTTGTATTAACATTAAATTCTCCGGAGACGAGCTATATGCTGAAGAGCCTGTTAACGATGTTGTTGAACATGAAGACGATGTATATGCACAAGTACCAACAAATGTTTTTGCTTTCCTTAATGTTGTTATTGTTGTTGCTACTGTTGTTTTATGTGTTGTCTGCCTTTTGAAAACATTTTGTTGGTTGTTGGCCTTATAGTCTGCCATTTTTGTCGGTTTTTTCAATTTTCCAACACATGCTGCAATAATGTTACTATCGTTATACACTATTGATGTTGCTGCTGCTGCTGTTGTTGTTGTTGTTATACTTGATGCTATTGTTGTTACTGTTTTAAGTCGTCGTCGTGTTAACACATGCACTGTTGAATCTTTAAGATATTTGAAAATTTTTACTAACACTAACGGAAATCCGTAAATATGCCAAATGCAATAACAACTACAACAATAATAGAGTAAAATGGTAGATAGGAAATGTTGGCATTTCTGTAGAAATTTTTGTTGTTTACTTTCTTTGCGTCTGGAATTTTTATGGAAATTATTGTTGTGTAAAAGAATTTGTTTAGAAATATTGGTATTATCTGCCAGTTTGTGTTTAGTTGTTTTTAATAGTTCGCCATTTTTCAAGGAATTTATTTGGAAAACTGTTTGTGGATCCTGGTTTTCGAAAGAATTTATATGTTTGTCTGGGGTTTCTGAAACAGTCATGTTGGTTTTTGTTTTCTTTTCCTGGGTATATTCAAAGATTTCATGTAATTTTGAATGACCAATTCGGTGTTCCGTTCTGTATTTGTTACATATTTCAGTAGAATCTTGAGGATTTAGTTGTTGAGAAATTTCCATATTATCTGGCAAATCCGTTAAGTTTATGTTTTTCGTTGGGAGTTCATTTAGTACTTCTTGCTGTGAACGTTTTCGGACTTCAGTTATCTTATTAATCTGTTCAATATCCCAACTCTCCTGAACTAATCCAATTCTATATTGAATGGTTTGTGGTTTTTTGGAACACTTTGAAACATTTTGCGAATGACAGACTCTGTTAAGAAGTTCCAGTGTTTCATTAAACGAAGCAGTATTCCAAATCTCTGGAACTAATTTCGTTTGGAAAGTTTGTGAAACTCTTTGAGGATCTTTTTGTTCCTCAGGCAAAGGTGGGGTTCTTCTCAAGAGTTCCGTTGCCACTTTCATCTGTTCAACATCACAAATATCCGGCCCTAATCTAGTTTTATACTTATTCGTTTGGCAAGTTTGTGAATCTTTTAGTTCCTCATGCTGTTTAGGAGAATATTCTGAATCTTTGAGCGAATGTGAGGTTCTGCTTAAAAGTTCCAATGCCTCTTTCATCTGTTCTACACCCAAAATATCCGGACCTAACACAGTTTTATACTTATTCGTTTGGAAAGATTGTGAAACTCTTTGATGATCTTTTCGTTCCTCATGCTGTTTAGGAGAATATTCTGAATCTTTGAGTGAATGTGATGTTCTGCTTAAAAGTTTCGTTGCCTCTTTCTGCAACTCCGCAACTTTTTGCGAATGTGAGTCTCTACTAAGGAATTTCGATTTCTTTTTAATCTGTACAATATCCGAAATCTCCGGAACTATTTTCCTTTTCATTTGGAACGCTTGTGGAACTTCTTGTGGATTTATTGAACTTAATTCCTTTATGATTTGCTGCTGCTGGTCTTTATTTTCATTTCCTAATGCGTTCAACTTTTGTTTGAGATTTCGATCTTGATTTTTACTAATTGGTCTCTCCTTACGATAAGGATTTTGTAGAGTTTTTAGTTCTTGCAGAACCAAACTTGTGTGCGTTTCTTTACAAGGCCTGAGTTGGCAATTCAATTTATTATTTTTTGTGTCTTTAGCAATAAGTTGGCAATACTGCAACAGCACATTTTCTCTTTTAGAATGTATACTTTTAGCAAAATTTCCGTTACTCTCTTTATTTACTAACTTACTCTTTCTCTTAAATCCTTGTAATTTACAAACTTTTCTTAATGGTCGTTCTAGTTTAGCATAATTTGTTGAACTTGGTTTTGTTAATGTCTCATCATTATCATTTTCTATTTTGGCATGATTTTCAGGAATTTGTTTTAATCTTTTTAATGATATCAGTCTTTTAGGGCAAATTCCTACAAAATGTTTTAATATCTTATTATGTAATATATACTTTAATAATATTTTAACATATTTCTCTAGTTTTGTTGTTTGTGGGCTACAATAATAGTTGAATTTTGTTAAAAAGTTTAATACATTATTAAATTTAAATGTAAATGTTTTGAAACTTGTTATTAGCAGCTGCTGTTTATGTTGTTGTTGTTGTCGTAAATTTATAATACAATTTTCTGTTTCCGGTTTCTTATTATAATTATAATTATTATTAGTATTTATTTTAGTTTTATGAAGTTTTAATATAGATTTATTTATTTGACTAATGCATAAAATTAAATTTAATTTTAAATATAAATTTTTTATTAAAAATTTTAGGTAATTTTTTTGTTTATATTTTGAAATTTTGATTTCCGTTTTATTGTTTTGAATTTTACTGCAATATGCTGCTGTTGCTCTTGCTCTTCTTGCTGAGCTTTCTCTAAAACAGTTAACTGTTTGAAGTTTTCTCTCTTTAACTGTGCTAATATTTTGAGTGTATGGATTTCCGTTTCCTGTTGCAGCTTTAACTTTAGCTGCTGCTGCAGTAGTTGTAGTAGTAGTGTTTGTTGTTTTAGTTTTTGCTTGTGTTGCCATTTCCATTTTATTCTTTTCATTTTCACTGCTGTCGTTTGGGTTTTTAATCTTCTCAATGTTGTTGTTTTGATGAACATTTTGTTGTCTTAGTGTATTGATGGCAAATATTATACAATTGGTAATGCACTTTTTTAGTTGTTGTACTTGTTTAAATGTTGTTTTGTTTTTTCTTGTTGCTTGTTGTTGTTATTATTATTGTTCTAGGTTACTTTTCTGTTAGATTTTTTGTTTGTATTTGTTGTTCTCTTAGTTGTTGTGGATGGAGGTAGTAGAGCTTTTGTTTTCTTTTTTTTGGCAAAGTTTTTTGTTTTTGTTTTTAGGTCACACAGTAGTAGGTAAGGAATTGGTTGTATCTGTAATAAAAAAAATTCATATAAAATTGTAGTTGAAAAACAAAAAAACATTATATAGGAAAATGGTTAAAGATTAATACAATTGTTACATTGTCAATTCCGGTAATCTACTTAGGTGGTATATTCCTACAATATTGGTTTTTTCGTAAGTACCGAAACAGTTGATTTCATTTATTCGTTTTTTTCTATTACTTCTTGCTAATCCTATTAAATCAACTTAAAGCTGTTGAATTTAAATTGTGTGTTGGGATGACGTTAAAATATTAACTTTTGTACTCTAAGAGGTATGAATAGCAGCTGGATATTTTAAATTCAATTTATAATTTAAGTGCTGATTTTCGACAAGATTAATACAAATTTACTTTGTATTAAAAAGAGCTTAATATTTTAAGAGTTTTTACTTGGAAACGTCTTTATGAGCTTAAGTAAGTTGTATTAAACTTAACGAAATATATGTAAATTTGTAACTATTTTATTGTTAATACCAAGATTAGTTTAACTTATTTCTAATTTATATTCTATTTCAATAATATTTTGAAAAAAACATACAAATTCACATTAAGATGGTTTTATTTGTAACAAATTTTATCTATAATAAAAATTGTACTAGAACTGAACTAGATCTGAACTGAACTAGATATGAACTGAACTTCTATAGTAAGACCTATATACAAAAGTGGAAACAAAACGGACTATAATAATTACAGGCCAATAGCTATTTTATCTGTAATAGATAAAATTTTGGAGGATGTGATAGTCAAAAGACTTACAGATTTTATGCAAAAATTTAATATTATAAATAAAAACCAGTTTGGATTCCAAAAGGGAAAAAATATTAACAAGTTACTAGGAAACTTCTCAAATTACATTAATGAATCCTTAAGTAAGAATTTGCATGTATTAGTTCTCTTTATCGACTTCAGTAAGGCATTTGACACGTTATCACATATTAAGTTGATAGAAACTCTCGAAAGAAACGGCATAAGAGGAAATACTTTAAAATGGTTTAAAAGCTATCTACATTGTAGATCATATTGTGTCAAAATACATAATAAACTAAGTAAAGAAACAACATATGATTGTGGAGTGCCGCAAGGATCAAAACTTGGTCCAATACTTTACATTTTATACGCAAACGATATGATGCGATGTTTAAAAAGTTCAACTTTCGCATATGCTGATGACACAGCTATCGTTGTTGCTGACAAAAATATATCTATCGCAATAGAAATGATGCAAAGACAATTAGATATAGCAACAAAATGGTCACATGATAGCGGACTCATCATCAATGCTAGCAAAACAAAGGTAATGCACATCAAACCACCACATCTTGTAAACTCGGATATAAGATTAACATTTCATAACACAGAATGTCTTCATAAAAAAGCTAATAACAACACATACGTAGGCGACACATGTTCAACAATAATAGAATTAGTCAAATCATATAAATACTTAGGAGTCTATGTTGACAGCAGTTTTAAATGGAAGATACACATAGAAAATTTGCAGAAAAAGCTTAGAAAATCGGCATATATGTTGTACCATTTAAGTAATTGCGCAACTTATGACGTATTACGTGAAGCCTATTTTTCTCTTGCTGAATCGTACATTAGGCATGGTATAACTGCATGGGGAAATGTTAAATACAACAGCACATTGCAAAAAACACAAGACCGGCTACTTAAAATGTTATGGAAAAAACAAAATTACCAATTCTTAACAGATATTGACATGCAAAATAATCGTACTCAAAATCATTTCAATCTAGCTAAAGCCACAAATGTACTAAACGTTAAGAACATATATTACACCACAATTATAAAAGAATTCGATAATAATACAACTTTCTTACAACAAATTGATCATTCCTACAACACACGACGAAGATCGCAAGGAAGATTTAAAGTAGAACGTTTTACTAACGAATATGGCAGAAGCACCCTTTCCGTCGCATTACCAACAATTCTAAACAAAATTCCTATTAATATCTTAAACAATAGAAATAAACACCAAAAAGATAAACATATCAAACAATATTTAATAAATTCGCAATGAGTGTAAACTATATGCATTAAAAAAAAAAAAGAAAGAAAAACCTGAACTAATTAACTATAGAACGCTAAGAATATGTGAACTTTTCCTACTTAATATCCTGCGGACAAGCTGAATAGCTTCGCGGGGAATAATTAGAATTCACTTACATATATAAGAAAATGATAATCAAATGAATAATTGAAATAAATAATAAAACAAAAACTAATCGAAACAAAGTATATAAATCACATGGAACATGGAATATGATCGTAGATGAAAACCTCTCTTTCCGGAATATAAGACATCAGACGTGCCAAGAAAAATGAAGATTTTCCGATATATACCCTGATGTGATTGCTACGCCTAAGATGATGATTTTATCAAATTTTAATTTCTTTCTAATTATTTTGTATTGTACATATTGTTAACAAAACACACAATTGTTACAAATAAATAAATAATAATATATATAAAAAAAAAAAAAAAGATATGAACTGAACTAGAACTGAACTAGAACTGAACTAGAACTGAACTAGAACTGAACTAGAACTGAACTAGAACTAGAACTGAACTAGAACTGAACTAGAACTGAACTAGAACTGAACTAGAACTGAACTAGAACTGAACTAGAACTGAACTAGAACTGAACTAGAACTGAACTAGAACTGAACTAGAACTGAACTAGAACTGAACTAGAACTGAACTAGAACTGAACTAGAACTGAACTAGAACTGAACTAGAACTGAACTAGAACTGAACTAGAACTGAACTAGAACTGAACTAGAACTGAACTAGAACTGAACTAGAACTGAACTAGAACTGAACTAGAACTGAACTAGAACTGACTAACTAGAACTGAACTAGAACTGAACTAGAACTGAACTAGAACTGAACTAGAACTGAACTAGAACTGAACTAGAACTGAACTGAACTAACTGAACTAGAACTGAACTAGAACTGAACTAGAACTGAACTAGAACTGAACTAGAACTGAACTAGAACTGAACTAGAACTGAACTAGAACTGAACTAGAACTGAACTAGAACTGAACTAGAACTGAACTAGAAAACTGAACTGAACTGAACTAGAACTGAACTAGAACTGAACTAGAACTGAACTAGAACTGAACTAGAACTGAACTAGAACTGAACTAGAACTGAACTAGAACTGAACTAGAACTGAACTAGAACTGAACTAGAACTGAACTGAACTAGAACTGAACTGAACTAGAACTGAACTAGAACTGAACTAGAACTGAACTAGAACTGAACTAGAACTGAACTAGAACTGAACTAGAACTGAACTAGAATGAACTAGAACTGAACTAGAACTGAACTAGAACTGAACTAGAACTGAACTAGAACTGAACTAGAACTGAACTAGAACTGAACTAACTGACTAGAACTGAACTAGAACTGAACTAGAACTGACTAGAAGCTGAACTAGAACTGAACTAGAACTGAACTAGAACTGAACTAGAACTGAACTAGAACTGAACTAGAACTGAACTAGAATGAACTAGAACTGAACTAGAACTAGAACTGAACTAGAACTGAACTAGAACTGAACTAGAACGAACTAGAAACTAGAACAACATTTAATTTACAATAAAAATTTTACTTATTTACATTTGTAGTTAATTGTATAAATTCCTTTTAAATTTTGTGGCCATAATAAAATTTCTATAACAACTAAATTTTATATAAAATTTATTTTAACTATTTATTGCAACAATTTTCTAAGTTTAATAAGGTTCAAATCAAAGGAGGTTAATAATATTTCTTCATACAAAAATTTCATTTCCCTCTCAAACTGACACAAAAAAACCATTTAAGATTGGATTTAACGATTTGATGGGTTGTCATGGTTTAAGGCTCAAAGTTATTATTTGCTGGTGAAGCCATGTATAAATAATTGTTTGACACGTGTAGACATAAATGCGAAAAAAAATAAATTGCCATAACTTAAGGAAAAATAGCTGATCAAAGTAAATAATGTCTAGAAATGTTAAAAAAATTAAAGCAATATTGAGGTTTTGAAATTATTAAACCAAAATAAGTAGATAATAATGTGTTGTAAATAATAACAATGGGTCAATCGAAATAGAAAATACGTACATATGTACGTATGTATGTAAACATTTCTTACAAATTTATTTGTAATACAGATCGATGTAGTTCCAGTTCTGTTCTAGTTGAGTTCTAGTTCAGTTCTATTTCAATTCTAGTTTAGTTCTAGTTTAGTGCTAGTTCAGTTGTAGTTCAGTTCATTTCTAGTTCAGTTCTAGTTCTAGTCAGTTCTAGTTCAGTTCTACTTCAGTTTTAGTTCAGTTCTAGTTTAGTCAGTTCTAGTTCAGTTCAGTTCTAGTTCAGTTCTAGTTCAGTTCTAGTTCAGTTCTAGTTAGTTCTAGTTCAGTTTCTAGTTCAGTTCTAGTTCAGTTCTAGTTCAGTTCTAGTTCAGGTTCTACTTCAGTTCTAGCTTCAGTTTTCTAGTTTAGTTCTAGTTCAGTTCTAGTTCAGTTTCTAGTTCAGTTCTAGTTCAGTTCATAGTTCAGTTCTAGTTCAGTTATAGTTCAGTTCTAGGTCGTTCTGTTCGTTCTAGGTTCAGTTCTAGTTCAGTTTCTAGTTCGATTCTAGTTCAGTTCTAGTTCATTCTAGTTCAGTTTAGCGTCTAGTTCAGTTCTAGTTCAGTTCAGTTCATTCTAGTTTCAGTTCTAGTTTCAGTTCTAGTTCAGTTCTAGTTCAGTTCTAGTTCAGTTAGTTCAGTTCTAGTTCAGGTTCTAGTTCAGTTCTAGTTCAGTCTAGTTCAGTTCTAGTTCAGTTCGTTCAGTTCTAGTTCAGTTCTATTGTCAGTTCTAGTTCAGTCTATTTCAGTTCTAGTTCAGTCTAGTTCAGTTCTAGTTCAGTTCTAGTTCAGTTCTAGTTCAGTTCTAGTTCTAGTTCAGTTCTAGTTCAGTTCTAGTTTCAGTTCTAGTTCAGTTCTAGTTCAGTTTCTAGTTCAGTTCTAGTTCAGTTCAGTCAGTTCAGTTCAGTTCTAGTTCAGTTCAGTTCAGTTCTAGTTCAGTTCTAGTTCAGTTCTACGTTCAGTTCTAGTTCAGTTCTAGTTCAGTTCTAGTTCAGTTCTAGTTCAGTTTAGTTCAGTTCTAGTTCAGTTCTAGTTCTAGTTTCTAGTTCATTCTAGTTCAGTTCTAGTTCAGTTCTAGTTCAGTTCTAGTTCAGTTCTAGTTCAGTTCTAGTTCAGTTCTAGTTCAGTTCAGTTCTAGTTCAGTTCTAGTTCAGTTCTAGTTCAGTTCTAGTTCAGTTCTAGTTCAGTTCTAGTTCAGTTCTAGTTCAGTTCCAGTTCAGTTCTAGTTCAGTTATTGTTCAGTTTTAGTTCATTTCGAGATCATTTTTCAAAGGCACAAATTTTGGAATTTCTTATGCTTTCCGACAATCACTTTATTTTTGATTTCGAAATTTAACCAACTTTATAATACGAACTAAATAAAGTAATGAAATTAAATTTTATTTTTATTTCCAATATTTCTGGGGAAATCATTTATTTTCCTCAAAGTTAAACTAAATTTGACGTTTAATTTTGCCCCAAAAAAACAATAGTCAAATTCAGCAGAATATTTCATTTTTCTGCTTAACAGTCACAAACATTTATTTAAACACGTACAATTTATTTGTAGTATATTTAATATTAATATTATGCTTAATGCTGTTTTTGAGCGCCAAAAACTAAAAGAATGGAACAACTATTAAAAAAAAAACTAAATAAAATGCCTTAGCGTTAGCTGGCGTTATAAAAAACGTAGAAAAATTTCAAATCATAAAAACAACTTTGAGAACTCGAGCAGTTATTTTTTCCAGTATTCTAAGCGTTTTTCTGTGTTTTTATTTTTTTTGTAATTTTATATATTAATAAATCACTTATTTCCGTTTGCTAGATACTACTATACTTTTCTTCTATATATTTTTGTTAATATATAATAAGTATTTGCAGTAATATTTTATATTACATATATAAAAACTATATTATATTTATGTTAGTTGGTTTATTTTTGTAGCTTTATTTATATTTATGTTTTTTGCTTTCACTCTCTCTCTCTCTCTAGTTATTTTAACTTCCATACCACTTGAGTTTCCGTTTCAAAAGTTGCGCTTCAACTGTTCACACTGTGATTAGTTACACAATCTTAAATAGCCTTCTTAACGATATCAAGTATCTTCTACTATGATTTTTTACGTTTTTTTCCCTATTCAAAAATGTATGAACAAATTCTAAAAAAAAAGTATAAAACAATCTTCTTTACCTACTGCTAGTTGTTATTTCATCATCTTGAATGTGAGTTTGTTTTTGCTGCGAAATACATTTTGCATCATACAGTGTTACGTGCAGGTGTTGTAAGTTAGTGGGGATTTTTGTAACGTTTTCGAAATGAAAAAGTCAATTTGAAATTATGATTAATAGTTTTTGTTGCCTATTTTATTAAGGAAAAAAAATGGCAGGAAATAAAAAGGACTTCTGAGTTTATTTGTTGTCTGTTGAAAGTAAATTTTGATAATTTCATAACAAAGTATTAAAAACTTAATGAAGATTTTTAAAACTAAAAGAAATGCCTTAAACAATTTGTTTTATAGGCACAAGTCAAATCCGATTCTTACATACTCTTTTTATTTAACACTATATATGTATATCTACCGACGTAGTATGGGGGACGTGGCTCATGGGGGTAATTACTTCTTTGTAAGCAAGCGTAGTAAGTTCTTATTTAAGACCCTATTTGTAAGAAAGAATGGTAAGTTAAGGTTATGAAAGTGCAACTCCACTCATAGACTATAAGCTCAATTGTAATTATGTCCGCATAATGTAAAGATCCAAAGATACATTAGAAAAACAAAAAGAACAAATTAATTAGAAGTTTTACCGATTCGATTCCTTATAGAACGAAATTGGAGAGAATCTGATTTACCCTATTAGGTAGGAAGGTAGGTAGGTAGGTTGATAGGAGGATGTATATTACATCAAATCCGAAGAAATACACCTAGGCCTGTCGGGCCTGTTGTGCGCTCCTTATCATGAAAAAAAGGGAACTGAATGAATTATTTTTCAGTATTCATAAACTCAGTTTCCTAAACGTAATTCCTAAGAATCTTCCAATCAGTGTTAGTCAGGAATGTTATTTCCGGAATAACATCACTTCCAAGATACTTGGATCTAACTTCGACGAATGCCTGGTAGTGGCAAAGAAAGTGCTCCACATGCTCTACATTCGTCTGAATCCGCACGTCCAATTTTGCATAGATGTGCTCGTAATCCTGTGTGCCCACTCAGAATACGTACCATCATACTAACTTCAGACTTTCTCATTTTTAGGAGATTTTTCGACTTGCTCTCATCAAGGTCACCCCATAGGATCTTCGTGGTTCTACCCACTGTTTCGTTATTCCAAGAGGCCCTATGGGATTCCTATTAAACCTAATCGAAGAAATTACTGTTTTCCGTAATAAAACTTACTATACTGCGAGGCTTAAGTCCCGCAATTTCACCCACTTCGGCATGAAACCTATTTCCTAGATTCGATTCTGTATTCTAGAACAGTGCCAATTGTATGCTTGATCGTCTCTAGTTTCTCTACATCTTTGCATAGCCTGAAATAGTCCAGTATATTACTGTTCCACTTACTGACAAAGGCCCTAAATGAGCAATACCTCGTTATGATACCTGTCAGAATTCTTAGAATGCGTATATCCAGTCCTATAAGTAACTTGGTAGCCCTAACATCAAGTGTTGGACATTCATTCATGGTTTCTTAGATGTGTGGTTTCATTCTCCTTTCCCTATATTATCTAAATCAAGTTTCGAACCTAATTTAGCTAATCAGTTCTTCCACAACCTCTTTACCATGCACATTGCAGTGCCCCAGTTTAATAATGTCCCTAAGAGCATTTATACAATCTGCAACCAGGCGCGAATGTATCATAGGTATGACATGCCTATGTTCTACGAGCACCGGCCCTAGGTCGATACGATTCTATAAGTTGCACTAGGCTCTCAGAGATGAAAGACACCAAATTCGTCAGGGAGTCCAAAGGACCTCTTTATACCGACGGTAAAAACTGCGCACCCATCTAACAGTCTAGTTGGGAATTCCATCAGAGGTGTTCGAAGTTTAGAGTCGCATGATCATGTAGGAGTTAGCATGACCATGTAGACTTACTTTGTATAAAATTTTCGAGTGATTGTCGCTTGAGTGTTTAATTAACGAAGACATATAAATTCCTAGTAGAATCCAGATCGCTACACCCGTTACAAAATGTTATATAGCTGAAAGTTAAAGAATAATGTCAAAGTCTGCTAGTGGAGTACAACTAATGGCAACAGTTTCATTCCCCTTTTCATTCTTTCCTGAGTATATAGTTTCCACGAAAGCTTGCTATCAAAGAAAGTCCATAAATACTCCTCTATAGATGCCATCTAACCTCGGCATCCTGCAGTTATCTACCTTATAGCGATTGATAAATATTATTAGTTCAGTTTTCCTTGGATTTACTCACAGTCCTTTAGCTTTCGCCCATATCAAGAAGTCACGTAGTGCAGTCTCCATTATGACACTGACCGATAACATCACTTCATTCATATAGGCAGCAATCTTCCTACCTTTAGATTAAAATAGTCCTAGAATACCCTTAACCGCTAGTAGCCACATTAGAGTCTATAAAACACCCCTTTGAGGAGTCCCCCCGGTAACCTTTCTCCTAATGCAACGATCCCTTAGGTTCAAGTATATAATTCTGCTGATAAGCACGCATACTATCCACTTTACCATGAAGTCCTGAACCCCGAACTCTACTAGCGAAATGAGAACTTTTTCGAAAACTCCCAAAACCCAAAATTCTACATACACCGGGCTTTCTGCATGACCCATTTTTGACAATGGCAGAGGTGACGTACATTAGGCGGAAATATAGGGTTGTCATTCATAATGGAACCTATCAGATTTTGTGTCTCAAATACAAATGTTTCAGAAACTTGAAAAGCCCTTTTATAATTTTTTTATGAAATTGTTCCTTACAGAAAATTTTTGGAGTGATATATGAGAATGTGGATCTTAATTGTAGCTTGTTATCTGAAATATGTTGCCAACCAAAAAGTTTCTGGTTTCCAATAATTTTTCTTCTGTTGCTATTTGTACTTATATGATGTTGAATATTTCTATATGTAAGTATGAATGTAGAATATAAACATGCCTCTGTGTACGTGAGTATCTCTGTGTGCAAAGCTTATAAATAGAGATGAAAAATCTTTCTTTTATTATTCAGCTTTATGATTCCATTGCTTGTTTGTCGATGTTTCTTCTTCATTTTGTACATTTTCCATTTATTGACTGTGTTTTTTTTCTTCTTAACTATTGAATGACATGTATTCTACGTATTTAAGTAAATATTGTAACTCTTTCAATTTTGTTTTCTTTTAAGAATCTGCTATTATTCTTCTACTATAACGTTTTTTTTCGCCAATTTTCTTTCATTTTATGCTCTGCTTCTACTTTTCTTTTAATGTAAACAGAAAAATGAATAGAAAAGGATGAAATAAAAATACAAGATAAATATATGATATAGGTATGTACACACATGCAGTATGTATGAGTGTTGTTGTTATTTACACGTATGTATGTGTGTATATATATTTAGACTTACATGTTTATATAGAGTTATATACATATGTACCTATGTATGTCCTTTTGTACACAACAGATATATTTAACAAACATTTATATCAGACGATTAAAAAGAATTCGAGATATAAATACACTTAAACATACATATGCTGTTTATGTTACAATAGAGTTGCCAAGTTACTAAGATCATTAAGATGAAAAGGTAGTTCCATATAGGCATGTAAAACTCAGTACTTTAGTACTCTTTGATATCGAGAAATACCGAGGAAGCCCGAAGACATCAATAGTATTGTTAACTTATAAACTTTTTATAAGTAGTCCACATAGTATTCAATAGTCTAGTCTATAGTCTAGTCTATAGTCTAGTCTATAGTCTAGTCTATAGTCTAGTCCAGCGGTTCCCACAGATTTTTACTTCGCGGACCCCTTGAAGAACTTATTTAATTTCGCGGACCCCCATACATATTTTTTTTTCCAGTACATTGAGAATATATAATATTTCAGATAGGTTTTCAATTGCATGTTTTGAAGATAGAATGACTTCTTTGTTGATATGTTAACATGATGTTTAATTTTATGATCGTGAGATCTTTCATGTTCATTTTTCTTCAAGGTAGCAAAAAGGTTTCTTTATCAAATATTGTCACATGTGCTTAAGGAGTCACGTTTCAAAAATTTGTTGCGATTGCAAAGGGTGAACTGAGTAAGTGAGCTAAGTTTTCGGGAAAATAATATAAGAAAGTTGGACTTCTTCTATGTTGTTGCGGAATGCGTTATCCGCATAATATATGATTTGAACTCTTTGTTAAAGTACTGTGAATTTGGAACTTAAATTTGAATTTTAAAATACCAACGAATTATTTTACTTCATGGTTTTTGGCTACATATTTGCGCGAAACGCTATGGATTTTCTGATGTTAATTTAATATATGTATTGGTCGACAAAATCAAGTTAAAATCTGTGTATCACGTCGGATTGGAATATTTATAAAGAGATGGATAAAGAGTCACCTCTGTTTTGGAAATATATAATTTTAGTCCTTTCAAACGAGAACACTTTTGCTTACAATTTGATAAACTTAAATCTGTAATAAGCTTGTCTTTGAATTGAACTTCATACTCCGGAATACCAGTATCCCTAATTTAATTGTAAGACAGAGTATTATTTGTCTGAAATAAAAACCATTATTTCAGTACATATACAGGAAATAAAAATTACAAATCACGTAGTACTTTACTTTATAAAAGTTATACAATAAATTTGTAGGGCCTAGCTTCTTCCTGATAAACAACCGAAAAAATAAAATTCAAAAAGTCACCAAAAAATTTGGGATTATTGCACAAAAATTGGATATATTTGTACATACATATAAAAGCAGAATATTGTTTATTCATGGTTTTTTTCGTTCGTCTTCGCGGACCCCCTAGGATTTTACTACGGACCACTAGGGGTCCGCGGACCCCCATTTGGGAACCGTTGGTCTAGTCTAGTCTAGTCTAGTCTAGTCTATAGTCTAGTCTATAGTCTAGTCTATAGTCTAGTCTATAGTCTAGTCTATAGTCTATATAGTCTAGTCTATAGTCTAGTCTAGTCTAGTCTATAGTCTAGTCTAGCTATAGTCCTAGTCTATAGTCTAGTCCTATAGTCTAGTCATAGTCTAGTCTATAGTCTAGTCTATAGTCCTAGTCTATCGTATAGTTCTATAGTCTGTCTATAGTCTAGTCTATAGTCTAGTCTATAGTCTAGTCTATAGTCTAGGTTCCGATAGTCTAGTCTATAGTCTAGTCTATAGTCTAAGGTCTATAGTCCTAGTCTAGTCTAGTAGTCTAGTCTATATAGTCTATAGTCTAGTCTATAGTCTAGTCATAGTCTAGTCTATGTAGTCTATAGTCTAGTACTATAGTCCTAGTCTATAGTAGTCTATAGTCTAGTCTATAGGTCTAGTCTATAGTCTAGGTCTATAGTCTAGTCCTATAGTCTAGTCTATAGTTCCTAGTCTATAGTCTAGTCTATAGTGTCTATCTATAGTCTAGTCTATAGTCTAGTCTAGTAGTCTAGTCTATAGTCTAGTCTATAGGTCTAGTCCTATAGTCTAGTCTATAGTCAGTCTATAGTCTAGTCTATAGTCTAGTCTATAGTCTAGTCCTATAGTCTAGTCTATAGTCTAGTCTATAGTCTAGTCTATAGTCTAGTCTATAGTCTAGTATAGTCTAGTCTATAGTCTAGTCTATAGTCTAGTCTATAGTCTAGTCTATAGTCTAGTCTATAGTCTAGTCTATAGTCTAGTCTATAGTCTAGTCTATATAGTCTAGTCTAGTCTAGTCTAGTCTATAGTCTAGTCTATAGTCTAGTCTATAGTCTAGTCTATAGTCTAGTCTATAGTCTAGTCTATAGTCTAGTCTATAGTCTAGTCTATAGTCTAGTCTATAGTCTAGTCTATAGTCTAGTCTATAGTCTAGTCTATAGTCTAGTCTATAGTCTAGTCTATAGTCTAGTCTATAGTCTAGTCTATAGTCTAGTCTATAGTCTAGTCTATAGTCTAGTCTATAGTCTAGTCTATAGTCTAGTCTATAGTCTAGTCTATAGTCTAGTCTATAGTCTAGTATATCTAGTCTATAGTCTAGTCTATAGTCTAGTCTATAGTCTAGTCTATAGTCTAGTCTATAGTCTAGTCTATAGTCTAGTCTATAGTCTAGTCTATAGTCTAGTCTATAGTCTAGTCTATAGTCTAGTCTATAGTCTAGTCTATTCTATAGTCTATAGTCTAGTCTATAGTCTAGTCTATAGTCTAGTCTATAGTCTAGTCTATAGTCTAGTCTATAGTCTAGTCTATAGTCTAGTCTATAGTCTAGTCTATAGTCTAGTCTAGTCTATAGTCTAGTCTAGTCTATCTAGTCTATCTAGTCTAGTCTATCTAGTCTAGTCTAGTCTAGTCAGTCTCTCTATAGTCTAGTCTATAGTCTAGTCTATAGTCTAGTCTAGTCTAGTCTAGTCTAGTCTAGTCTAGTCTAGTCTATCTAGTCTAGTCTAGTCTATAGTCTAGTCTAGTCTAGTCTAGTCTAGTCTATAGTCTAGTCTAGTCTATAGTCTAGTCTAGTCTAGTCTATAGTCTAGTCTAGTCTATAGTCTAGTCTATCTATAGTCTATCTAGTCTATAGTCTAGTCTATAGTCTAGTCTATAGTCTAGTCTATAGTCTATCTAGTCTAGTCTAGTCTATAGTCTAGTCTATAGTCTAGTCTATAGTCTAGTCTATAGTCTAGTCTATAGTCTAGTCTATAGTCTAGTTTATAGTCTAGTCTATAGTCTAGTCTATAGTCTAGTCTATAGTCTAGTCTATAGTCTAGTCTATAGTCTTAGTCTATAGTCTAGTCTATAGTCTAGTCTATAGTCAAGTCTATAGTCTAGTCTATAGTCAAGCCTATAGTCTAGTCTATAGTCTAGTCTTTAGTCTGGTCTATAGTCTATTCTGTAGTCTAGTCTATTCAATAGTCTAGTCTATAGTCTAGTCTATAATCTAGCGGAAAATTAGTTTAGTACTTTAACACCTCAAAAATACACTTTTGGTTTCAAGTTTCTGTAAGTTGCCTCTCTATAAAATACTTCCTTTGAATTTCTTCATTTTTGGCAACCCCTTAATCCTTTTCCATTCACTAGGTGAGTATGATTATGTGTACATGCTTTTATTATCCCTGCAGTTTGACTTAAGCACAATATAGTTTAATCATCCTGGACACTTGTTTAAACAACAGGATATTGAACTTTATTTGTTTATATATAATTTTTTCTCTCTGTTTTTGCACTATTAATTCACATATTAACTAAAGATGTTGTAAAAAAAGGGATTTTTACTACTTGCCTGATAATAAATTCAACTTTATTACAAATTTTTAAATATAAAGATAAACTTGTTTTAATTTATACAGAGTTTGGGAGTTTATTCTGGTGGCACAATTTTATAGATTTCTTTTATTTTTTATATATTTTAAATAATAAATATCAGGGTTTTTGTAAAAATTACATGTTGTAAAATTATTTGCGGTTTGTTTAATATATTTTTGTTAAACTTGTCAATTTCTAGTTGGATAATTAAGATAAAATAATCGGTTTGAAAAGCGGAAAAATTTAAGTTGTTACAATAATTATTTAAATGCATCAATAGATATAATTTTTTAACGATTACAATCCTCTAACCGTTTTCTATAAGGGAGTGTCCTCGACCCAAACGAAACTAAGTCCATAAAAGTGTTAATTTCTATAGAAAAATTTCGTCCCTGATGAGATTTATTTTGAAAACTGATCGATTTCGAACTAATCGATTTACAAGTTTTCTATATAAAATATAGTTTTTAGTAAATTTTCTATAAGGAACTTTTTCGTTGACCTTTTTTCTATTTATTTGCAACATATATAGAGTACTTAATTTTTTCAACAACATTTCAATTTTAAATTTTCCAAAAAAAAGGTTACTTTTAATAAAAGTGATTCTCACTAAATATAACAATTGAATGAACAAAATACTCTCCAATGTATTTTAGTTTATTTTATAAGCTTTATTTAAGTATTTAATTTAAATTGTATAAATTAAAATGTGAATGAATATTTTTTTTGTTAAATAAAATTTCTAAATTCGATTTAAATATTTAATAGTTTATCATAAGTGTATGGAGGATTTGCATATAAAAAACATAAAATAAATGTATTAGGGTGGCACCAGGAAAATAATGAAATAATATCAAACTTTTTTCAAACTAAGTTAATAAAAAACAAAATCAGACTACAAAGGAAAATAAGTTTTAATTTTATGATCCTTCTCGTCACCTGATCTAGATCCTTAAGGCAAAATTGAATTTGCAGTTCATAGATGAGCACTATCCTATTGGAAACTCATGCATAGATAAAAACTCACATGAATTTGATTTCAAAGATGTGCTTAGTTTTAGATTTTATTTACCATAGAAAGATACATACTACGGTCTGGTATATATAGTATTTATTGTTTGGTATTGCACTCAAATTTCGTTAGAATGTAGACAAATACTTAAAGCGAAAAAGGTAAAATGTAGTACTGTTATATAGAATACATTTACGATATATTTTGTATGGTAAATATTATTTTGCAACATTAAGTTAAACAGAAAAGCAAAATGGAAAACAAATAAAATTTAAGAATCTTAAGCTTTAACAGACATTATTGATTTTTGATATAAGACAAAAGTTTTACATTTTTATTAGCCAAAACAATCTTAAACTTTAGAATTAATATTAAAAAGATTTTTTTTTTTTAACATTTTCTATAAAAAGAATTTTCTCGAAAATTTCCTATAAAAAGAGAATTTTCTAGAAAATTTTATATAAATAGAGAATTTTCTAGAAAATTTTATATAAATAGAGAATATCTTCAAAAATTTTCCATAAAAAGAGAAATTTCTCAAAAATTTTCTAGGAAAAAAATAATTTTCTATAGAAAGAGAATTTTCTCGAAAGTTTTCTATAGAAAGAAAATTTCCTCGAAAATGTTCTTTAAGAAGAGAATTTTCTCGATAATTTTCTATGAAAAAGAGAATTTTCTTTTTCATCGAAAAAGAGAATTTTCTCAAAATTTTTCTATATAAAGCGAAATTTGTCGAAAATCTTTTATCAAAAAGAGAGTTTTCTCTGAAAATTTTCTATAAAAGAGAGTTTTTTCGAAAAATTTTCTATAAAAGAGAATTTCTACGAAAATTTTCTATAAAAGAGAATTTCTACGAAAATTTTCTACAAAAAGAGAATTTCTACGAAAATTTTCCTATAAAAAGAGAATTTTTTCGAAATTTTCCTATAAAAAGAGAATTTTTTCGAAAATTTCCTATAAAAAGAGAATTTTTTCGAAAATTTCCTATAAAAAGAGAATTTTTTCGAAAATTTCCTATAAAAAAGGAATTTTCTCGAAAATTTTCTATTAAAAGAGAATTTTCTCGAAAATTTTCTATAAAAAGAGAATTTTCTCGAAAATTTTCTATAAAAAGAGAATTTTCTCGAAAATTTTCTATAAAAAAGAGAATTTTCTCGAAAATTTTCTATAAAAAAGAGAAATTTCTCGAAAATTTTCTATAAAAAGAGAATTTTCTCGAAAATTTTCTATAAAAAAGAGAATTTTCTCGAAAATTTTCTATAAAAAAGAGAATTTTCTCGAAAATTTTCTATAAAAAGAGAATTTTCTCGAAAATTTTCTATAAAAAAGAGAATTTTCTCGAAAATTTTCTATAAAAAAGAGAATTTTCTCGAAAATTTTCTATAAAAAAGAGAATTTTCTCGAAAATTTTCTATAAAAAAGAGAACTTTCTCGAAAATTTTCTATAAAAAAGAGAATTTTCTCGAAAATTTTTTATAAAAAAGAGAATTTTCTCGAAAATTTTCTATAAAAAAGAGAATTTTCTCGAAAATTTTCTATAAAAAAGAGAATTTTCTCGAAAATTTTCTATAAAAAAGAGAATTTTCTCGAAAATTTTCTATAAAAAAGAGAATTTTCTCGAAAATTTTCTATAAAAAAGAGAATTTTCTCGAAAATTTTCTATAAAAAAGAGAATTTTTTCGAAAATTTTCTATAAAAAAGAGAATTTTTTCGAAAATTTTCTATAAAAAAGAGAATTTTCTCAAAAATTTTCTATAAAAAGAAAATTTTCTCTAGAAAGAAAATTTTTTTGAAACTTTTCTTTAGAATGAAAATTTTCTATAAAAAGATAATTTTCTCTTAAATTTTCTAAAAAAAAAGAGAATCTTCTCGAAAAGTTTTCTATAAAAAGAGGAATTTCTCAAAAATTTTCTATGAAAGAGACATTTTTATAAAACTTTTTAGAGAGAAGTGTTTTGGCAGTTTTGCCTCATAGCTGGTCTAGCGATCGAAGGCTTTCTCTGGAATTTATTAAAATATAATTTTTTATAAAATATTTATTGCACTTGCCTTAAAACCCTAGTGTGTGTTGTGTGCCTATAAATATTTTGTATATGTATATTCATGGTGGTATGAACAATTTTAATTTTAATAATTAAATATTACTCATACGCATCATTGGCCAGAAACAATATGACGAACAATTTATATTCTAAATGCACGACCATGAAATAAAAACCACAAATAAAAATAAAATAAAAATATATAGAGTCGAACATTTATATTTATGCATAATATAAAAATAATTAAATATTTTTTTCATATATTTTTATTTTCATGTTGTTAAAAAAAGAAAAATGCTGAAAAAACAGGCTGTCGCATATTGTGCTGCTCCCCGCAGAACAAACACACACAAACACAAACTCTTAATATGAATTGCAGAAAAAAATATGTCACATTTGGAACAATAAAAAAAATTGTTTTTTAAAACAACAAAAACTGACACAACAAATGTATGACAAGGGAAAAAACTGTATGAACGAATGGCAGGGAGTTTGAAGAGAGAAAGAGAAAAAAAAATACAATTCCAATGATTTAATTTAATAGTCTTAAAATCTTTTTCGTAACTTGTCATGATGTTATAAAAAGACCATTTTTGTCCATATTCGTGCTATTATTATGGTTGCTGTGGAATGTACATTTTGCTGTACAACAGAGAATGGGGTTATTAGTATGTGTGTATGAACAAATGTTTTTGTAGTGATGTGTGTTAACTAACACCCACAAACAAAAAGACAAAAACTACAAAAAAAAAAATGAGATTGAAAAAATTGAAATCCATTTGTTGGAGTGTGATCAAGGACCTTTTAGTTGGTCAAGAACGACCTCAAAATGCCTTAAGTCGTTAAACTTAGCGGAATTGATTTGGCGTTAGTTTTCAATTTGCTACAAATCATGACATATTTCGTTTAGTTTCTTTTTTTCTTCTGTTTTGTTTCATTTTCTGTTTATTTTTGCCACTTGCCAACAAAAAAAAAGGACACACACCATGTTCCATTTTTATTGTATGATGCATTGCACAAATGCAACAACGCCAGGGGTTTTGGATTAGATTTTTTGGCGCACCAAAAAAAAAAACCTAATAATAAAGAGTTTGATTTTGTTTTTTTCGTCTTTGGGGTTTGCAGTAAGTAACTTAAACGGAATTAAATATCAACTGATTTGCCAGTAAGTATTACTGTGGTTAGTTGCACAAAAAAACTATAAATGATATTGAACAGCTTTGATTGTTTGTCAAAAGTCAATTTAAGACAAATGTGTTTTAAAAGGAATATAATGGTATTTAGAGTAACATGATTTATTTAAAATTAATTTAAATGTATTTTTTACTCTTTTTCAACAAAACGTCAAAATTTTTCAAATGGAACGAAATGGAATTTAGTGAAACATTAAAAACTGCTTAAACACTTTAATTAAGTAAGAATATTTACTTTGCAAAGCTTTTATAATCATTTTGGATGAAAAATCAATAGTTTTACTTAAAGGAACAAAATGGAATTTAGTGAAACATGATTAAAATACTGATTTTTTTAGTTGAATTTAATTTAGATGTTATTAAAATTAATTTAAGCATATTCTTTTTGAACTTTTTCAACTGAATTGTGCAATTTTTAGTATTTTTCAAAAGGAACGAAGTGAGATTTAGTGAAACATTGCAAAAAACTATATAAAAACTTTAAATTTGTAAAGACATTTACTTTGTAATGTTTATAAAGTAATTTGAAGAAAAGAAATCAATAGTTTTACTTAAAGGAACAAAATGGAATTTAGTGAAACATGATGAAAATGTTGATTTGTTTAGCTTAATTTGTTTCAAATGTTATTAAGATTAATTTAAATATATTTCTTAGAGTAATTTTCAATAAAATTTCTAAAATTTTCAGTATTTTGCAGGAGGAACGAAGTGGAATTTAATGAAACATTAAAATAAACAGCATGACAACTTTAATTTAATTAAAATATTTACTTTGCAAAACTTTTAAAATAAATTTTAATGGAAAGTTAATCAAAATCCATAATTATACTGAAAGGAACAAAATGGAATTTAGTGAAACATAATTAAAATATTAAATTGTTCAGCTTAATTTGTTGTAAATGTTATTAAAAATTAATTTTAATATAAGTTTTAATTTTTTATAAAATTTCAGTATTTTGCATGAGGAACGAAGTGAAATTTAATGAAACATTAAAATAAACTGCTTAAAAACTTTAATTTAATTACAATTTTTACTTTGCAAGGCTTTTAAAATAAATTTTAATGGAAATCGAATGAAAATCTATAATTATAATGAAAGGAACAAAATGGAATATAGTGAAACATAATATAAATATAGAATTGTTCAGGTTAATTAGTTTAAAATTATTTTAAATATTCTTTTTAAACTTTTTTAACAAAATTTCTACAATTTTTAGTATTTTGCAAGAGGAACAAAGTGGAATTTAGTGAAACATTGAAATAAACTGCATGAAAACTTAATTCTGGTAACAACATTTGCTATGTAAATCATTAAATGACAATTTAAATAAATAATAAAAAAATCAAATTTACACTTATAGAAACAAAGTGGAATGTGAAACATTATTGAAATAATTATTAAAAATATGTCAAATACGTTTTAGATTTTATGTTTTTATGAGACATGAAAGAAAAGCGCATAAAATCAAGAGGATTGAAATGAATTTCTTGGAAAAAGCGAATAATTTTGATTAAAAGTCTATTTCATTGAAAAGTTTTCTTAAAACTTTAATTTTTTGAAATGAAACGTATTGGAATTTAATGAAACATGGTCTTGAATATCTGTTAATACAAGCTAGTCATCTAGTTGCATTATTTAGCAAAAGGAACAAAATGGAATAATGTGAAACATATGTATAAATAGCATAATAACTCTTCCAAAGGATCTTTAAAAGTCAAATTTATTAAAAAAAAATTTTTTCTAAAACATTGATTTTTGAAAAGGAATGAAATGGAATTGTGTGAAACAGGGTCTTAAATCCTTTTTAATGCATTTTAGTATATATTTCTGCAAAAAATTGTAGACAACTTTTCAAAAACAATTATGTAGCAAAAAGGGAACAAAATGGAATTAAATGAAACATTAAACTATTGCAGTAAAATTAGGATTTTATTAAATTACTAACACTTTACCCAAAACATAGATTTATATTAGGGGAACGAAATGGAATTTTGCAAAACATGGTCTCAAATATCTGTTAATGCAAGCTTATTTGTCCAGTCTGTGATATTTATAAAAAATTCGCTAAAATTGGAATATTAAGCAAGAGGAACAAAATGGTATCATGTGAAACATACGTATAAATAGCATGTTAGTATGTTTTACTCATCCAAAAGATTCTTAAAAGTCAATTTTATTGAAAAAACTTGTTTTTTTTTTTTTTTTTGAAAAGAAACGATATGGAATTTATTGAAACATGGCCCCAAATCTATTTTAATAGCACTTAGTATTCATATTTAAGAAAAATTTCTTGAAAACATTTATTTATTATGAAGAGGAACACTTCTTAGGTTAAACAATTACTTTTCTCTCAGGAACGAAGTGAAATTTGGTGAAACTAATTCCCTAGACTGCTGCAGCTCAATGTAAACCATTAATGTGGGAATAAAATATATAAATATAATAAAATTTGGGGAACACAGTCAAAATGGAACAAAATGGAATTAATTGAAATATGTTTCTAAGCCGATAAATGTTGTAAAGAAGTTTATTTATCCAAAAAGGAACACATTGGAATAAATTGAAACATTTAGAGTCAAATATAAAAGCTTCAACTTCTAGGGTACAATAAAACTTTGCAAATTATGTTTTATTTTAGTCTTTTGTGTTTAATCTTTTTCCAAAAATGTCCTTCTTCAGCAAAACTCTATAGCATTTCTTAGTATTAGTGTTAAATAACACGGATTAGCAATTGTATATCTTTAAAATGTCAATAAACAGGAAATAAATAAAATTACAAAAGATTTTTTTTTTTGTTCTGCTCCGACGACGTGACACTTTTCTGTTGCCCTCTTTATGCCACCAATAATCTTCTCACAATTAAGTTACCAAACATGGAGTAATAATCGTTTTATAAACATGTTCAAACTCACAAATCCCTACTAATATCGTAACCTAACCTCATATGGAGTATTAACAATATCATAAAAATAGTACTTTAAATGTAAAACAAAAATCCTTTTGTTGGACAAACGAAAAAAAATCCTATACCCTTAACAAGTTCTTTTTTTTTTGGTGTGACAAAGCAAATTACAATAGTGACACAAACACGCACCCAGCACGCACACGCATGGACACACAATTGTCTTTTCTAATGATTGGTCTTGATCATACATGATGAACAATGGATTATTATTTTGTTTGGTCCATTTTTTCCCATCTTGTTTCGTTTTTCTAGATTTTTTTGTTCTCTCAATAGTTTTTCATTTTTATGCTTTCAAATGTGTGTGTGTGTGTGAAGCCAGAAAGAAGAAAAAGAATTAAGCCAAATATATAAACTCTAATCAGGGTAATTTAGTTTGACACTTTGGCCTTGGCACTATATAACATTTATGGTTTTATTGGGAGAATAAATGGGGGTCAAAGAGTCATCAGTAAACGACTGGAAAAAATACGAAAAAAAAAAACTTATAAAATAAAACTGGTCTCAACTGTATTTAAAATACAAGTACATACTGCCTCTATAATGAGCCTGACGTTGCTAATAATGACGACGACGACGACAACGACAACAATGACGATGTTGATGTCGTGTCCAATGATGAAGGACAAGCACACCAACAACAACAAATTCTATGACAACAATTTAGATAATGCTTCAACAATATACTAAATACTTACACGTGTAACTTGTCCCTAAGTCTGGGGCAATATACAGCAAAAAAACAAAACAATGTTGAAACAAACAAAGCAAACATACAAAAAAAAAAGTTTAAATATACTTAAAAGTTAATAAAATTGATGAAAAAAACATTAGGATTAGAATGTTTATTTATAAAATGTTATTTTGTACTCACTGCTTTAATTTGCACAACTTAACTTGAGTAGTATTCGAAATGTAACGAAATATGTATGCATGTGAAGGGTACATATATGGGGAATTATTCACACTTTTATACACTTATACAAAAACAGCCACTTGTATTACATTTCCCCTAATCAGTTATTTGGTATTCCTTCCTTGTTTGGTTATAGGAAATGGAAATACAAAAATATATAAAAAACTGCAGAAAATTTAAAAAATCCTCTGAATATGTAACAAAAAATCGATTGATTTCTATTGAGTGCAGAGGTTCTATACCAATAAAATTTCTTCGAATAGATTCTAAATAGTCTTGACAATAGTTATAAATATACTCTAAACCGCACATTCGACTGGACTATAGTCTTCGCTATGAACAAGACTATAGTCTGCACAATATTCTTGACTGCAGACTGGACTATAGATTGGGCTACAGACTATAGACTGGAGTATAGTCTGGACTATAGACTGGTGTATAGTCGGGACTATAGACTGGAGTATAGTCTGGACTATAGACTGGAGTATAGTCTGGACTATAGTCTGGACTATAGTCTGGACTATAGTCTGGACTATAGTCTGGACTATAGTCTGGACTATAGTCTGGACTATAGTCTGGACTATAGTCTGGACTATAGTCTGGACTATAGTCTGGACTATAGTCTGGACTATAGTCTGGACTATAGTGTGGACTATAGTCTGGACTATAGTCTGGACTATAGTCTGGACTATAGTCTGGACTATAGTCTGGACTATAGTCTGGACTATAGTCTGGACAATAGTCTGGACTATAGTCTGGACAATAGTCTGGGCTATAGTCTGGACTATAGTCTGGACTATAGTCTGGAGTATAGTCTGGAGTATAGTCTGGAGTATCGTCTGGAGCATAGTCTGAAGTGTAGTCTGGACTATAGTTTGGAGTATAGTTGGCAGTGTATTCTGGACTATAGTCTGGAGTATAGTTGGCAGTGTATTCTGGACTATAGTCTGGAGTATAGTCTGGACTATAGACTGGAGTAGAGTCTGGAGTGTAGTCTGGAGTGTAATCTGGACTATAGTCTGGAGTGTAGAGTGGATTATAGTCTGAAAATTAGTCGGGACTATAGTCTGGAGTATAGTATGGATTATAGTCTGGAGTATATTCTTGACTATAGCCTGGAGTATAGTCTGCAGTATAGTCTGGAGTATAGTCTGGAGTATAGTCTGGACTATAGACTGGACTATAGTCTCGAACATAGTCTGGACTATAGACTGAACTATAGACTGGACTATAGACTGAACTATAGTCTGGACTATAGACTGGACTATAGACTGGACTATAGACTGGACTATAGACTGGACTATAGACTGGACTATAGTTTGGACTATAGTCTGGACTATAGTCTGGATTATAGACTGGACTATAGTCTGCATTATAGACTGGAATATAGTCTGGTTTATAGACTGGACTATAGACTGGACTATAGACTGGACCATAGACTGGACTATAGTCTGCATTATAGACTGGACTATAGACTGGACTATAGTCTGGACTACAGACTGGACTATAGACTGCAGTATAGACTGGACTATAGTCTTGATTATAGACTGGACTATAGTCGTGACTATAGACTGGACTATAATCTTGACTATATACTGGACTATAATCTTGACTATAGACTGGACTATAGTCTTGACTATAGACTGGACTATAGTCTTGACTATAGACTGGACTATAGTCTTGACTATAGACTGGACTATAGTCTTGACTATAGACTGGACTATAGTCTTGACTATACTGACTAGTCTTAGACTGGACTATAGTCTTGACTATAGACTGGACTATAGTCTTGACTATAGACTGGACTATAGTCTTGACTACAGACTGGACTATAGTCTTGACTATAGACTGGACTATAGTCTTGACTATAGACTGGACTATAATCTTGACTATAGACTGGGCTATAATCTTGACTATAGGCTGGACTATAGTCTTGACTATAGACTGGGCTTTTGTCTTGACTATAGACTGGACTATAGTCTTGACTATAGACTGGACTATAGTCTTGACTATAGACTGGACTATAGTCTTGACTATAGACTGGACTATAGTCTTGACTATAGACTGGACTTTAGTCTTGGGTATAGACTGGACTATAATCTTGACTATAGACTGGATAATAGTCTTGACTATAGACTGGGCTAAAGTCTTGACTATAGACTGGGCTATAGTCTTGACTATAGACTGGGCTATAGTCTTGATTATAGACTGAAATATAGTCTTGATTATAGACTGAACTACAGTCTTGACTATAGACTGGACTCTAGTCTCGACTATAGACTGAACTATATTCTTGACTAACGAATGTGCTATAGTCTTGACTATATACTAGACTATAGACAAGACCATAGACTGGATTATAGTCTTGACGATAGAATGGACTATAGTCTGGAGTATAGACTGGATTATAGTCTTTCTTAGCCAAGTCTTGACTATAATCTTGTCAAAATACTGGACTACAGATTTACCTAAAGACTAGAATAAGGTCTTTACTACTGTCTTGAATATAAACTTGATGATAGTTTTGACTATGGACAGCATTATAAATATGACTGAAGACATGGTCATAGTCTCGACTAAAGACTATACTATAGTGTTGATAGTTTGTACTGGTGTTAGCAGCAATCTTGTCGCATGTCTTAAGTACTTAATTCCGAGCTTTAATTTTGAGTATAATCTATAGGAACAGATAACAGATGATTGCCTATAATCTGAACTATAGTCATGGCTAAAATCTTGGCCATAACCTAGACTATAGCATGAACTATTATGGATATTCTTGGCTATAGTCGGACGTTAGACTTGATTATAGTCATATCTATAGCCTCGACAATATCCGTGATTGACTGTTCTCTTTTCTTTTTACAATTAGTTATATTTCGATTTCAGAATCTCTGCTATTTTCTTAAACTAAAAACATTTATCACTAAAATATTTCCTTAAGCATATGTAAAACTACAAGTAACTATCATCTACTCGCTTATACATTTGTCCACTATTCTGTTCTGAACTGCAGCTATTTGGTTCAGTACATCATGTGTATTTTTTTTGTAATTTTTCATTTCATGTGTTGTTGTTGCTTATTTTTTCCTCTGGTGTTTTATTTTGTTACATTAACATGCCATTCATTCATCCACAATTCAACTGTACTCAAGTAATTCTTCATTCATTCATTGATGGTTTTGGATATGGTTCAGTTTACGAGAGTTTGGTTTTTGGTATGATTCAGTTTGGTTTGGTTTTGGTGCATTATCATGAGATTTTTTCCAATTGGTTTTATAAATCCCAAGTACACTATACAAAATGTTTCCTCAATCTCTTTACTCTACTTTATATCTCTCTATTTTTCAATACTTTTACTAATGTTTCAGATACTTAACATGTGTATGTGTAAAGATAGAAGAAAAGAAGATAGAAAAACGAGCTAAATAAGAGAGAGAGAGAAAAAAAGAACAAACCTATAAACTATCTTCAAATAGCTTTTGTAAGCATTTGTGGTTTGCATATAAATAAATATTATGTAGGAGTGTGGGTCGAAAATTGTCTATTAAGTAATAGTTTAGAAAACAAAACTTTCAATGAACGATATGTATGCCTTTGATCGAAAATTATGAATCCAGTAGAACTTGAAGAGTGAAAACATGAACTTTATATGGTCTTTAAATAACTTTTCAATCTACCCTCTTATCTCTACAAACATATTCAATATGTATAGTATGTATATAAAATATGTGGCATTTACATTCTATACACATATTTCAATGTGCATGTAGTATATGTTTCAAATATTTATGTGCGTGTGTGAAAATTTTGTGTTTGACCAAGTAAATATGCTGATGAAATTTTCAATAACCATTTAATAGAAAGGTTGTCCAATAGCAAAAAGGAATGTATTGTTTGTTAATTGATCAAAAAAGTCTAGGATTTATTTCGTTTCGTTGCAACATGTTGCAAAAACATTTTAAATGTTTCACTTTACCTGTTGGCTTTATCAAGTGCTATTCCATATCAGCACTTTCATAAGTTTTTTGATAATTGGATAATTTTAAATGACAGCAGAGCAATTTATCTCATAATGTTTGGAATGTGGGGAAGGTTTAACATTTTTTTGCAGTTAAGGGAAATTCTTGCAAATGAGAAAATCATGTTAAATGCTCGTAAGATGTTTGAATTACAATTAATTGTTTTTAATAAATAGTTGAACTAGAACTGAACTAGAACTGAACTAGAACTGAACTAGAACTGAACTAGAACTGAACTAGAACTGAACTAGAACTGACTAGAACTGAACTAGAACTGAACTAGAACTGAACTAGAACTGAACTAGAACTGAACTAGAACTGAACTAGAACTGAACTAGAACTGAACTAGAACTGAACTAGAACTGAACTAGAACTGAACTAGAACTGAACTAGAACTGAACTAGAACCTGAACTAGAACTGAACTAGAACTGAACTAGAACTGAACTAGAACTGAACTAGAACTGAACTAGAACTGAACTAGAACTGAACTAGAACTGAACTAGAACTGAACTAGAACTGAACTAGAACTGAACTAGAACTGAACTAGAACTGAACTAGAACTGAACTAGAACTGAACTAGAACTGAACTAGAACTGAACTAGAACTGAACTAGAACTGAACTAGAACTGAACTAGAACTGAACTAGAACTGAACTAGAACTGACTAGAACTGAACTAGAACTGAAACTAGAACTGAACTAGAACTGAACTAGAACTGAACTAGAACTGAACTAGAACTGAACTAGAACTGAACTAGAACTGAACTAGAACTGAACTAGAACTGAACTAGAACTGAACTAGAACTGAACTAGAACTGAACTAGAACTGAACTAAACTGAACTAGAACTGAACTAGAACTGAACTAGAACTGAACTAGAACTGAACTAGAACTGAACTAGAACTGAACTAGAACTGAACTAGAACTGAACTAGAACTGAACTAGAACTGAACTAGAACTGAACTAGAACTGAACTAGAACTGAACTAGAACTGAACTAGAACTGAACTAGAACTGAACTAGAAACTGAACTAGAACTGAACTAGAACTGAACTAGAACTGAACTAGAACTGAACTAGAACTGAACTAGAACTGAACTAGAACTGAACTAGAACTGAACTAGAACTGAACTAGAACTGAACTAGAACTGAACTAGAACTGAACTAGAACTGAACTAGAACTGAACTAGAACTGAACTAGAAGAAAAGAACTGAACTAGAAACTGAACTAGAACTGAACTAGAACTGAACTAGAACTGAACTAGAACTGAACTAGAACTGAACTAGAACTGAACTAGAACTGAACTAGAACTGAACTAGAACTGAACTAGAACTGAACTAGAACTGAACTAGAACGAACTAGAACTGAACTAGAACTGAACTAGAACTGAACTAGAACTGAACTAGAACTGAACTAGAACTAACTAGAACTGAACTAGAACTGAACTACAACTGAACTAGAACTGAACTAGAACTGAACTAGAACTGAACTAAACTGAACTAGAACTGAACTAGAACTGAACTAGAACTGAACTAGAACTGAACTAGAACTGAACTAGAACTAACTAGAACTGAACTAAGGACTAGAACTGAACTAGAACTGAACTAGAACTGAACTAGAACTGAACTAGAACTGAACTAGAACTGAACTAGAACTGAACTAGAACTGAACTAGAACTGAACTAGAACTGAACTAGAACTGAACTAGAACTGAACTAAACTGAACTAGAACTGAACTAGAACTAGAACTAAACTAAAGAACTAGAACTGAACTAGAACTGAACTAGAACTGAACTAGAACTGAACTAGAACTGAACTAGAACTGAACTAGAACTGAACTAGAACTGAACTAGAACTGAACTAGAACTGAACTAGAACTGAACTAGAACTGAACTAGAACTGAACTAGAACTGAACTAGAACTGAACTAGAACTGAACTAGAACTGAACTAGAACTGAACTAGAACTGAACTAGAACTGAACTAGAACTGAACTAGAACTGAAACTAAACTGAACTAGAACTGAACTAGAACTGAATTAGAACTGAACTAGAACTGAACTAGAACTGAACTAGAACTGAATAGAACTGAACTAGAACTGAACTAGAACTGAACTAGAACTGAACTAGAACTAAACTGGAACTGAACTAGAACTGAACTACTGAACTAGAACTGAACTAGAACTGAACTAGAACTGAACTAGAACTGAACTAGAACTGAACTAGAACTGAACTAGAACTGAACTAGAACTGAACTAGAACTGAACTAGAACTGAACTAGAACTGAACTAGAACTGAACTAGAACTGAACTAGAACTGAACTAGAATGAACTAGAACTGAACTAGAACTGAACTAGAAACTGAACTAGAACTGAACTAGAACTGAACTAGAACTGAACTAGAACTGAACTAGAACTGAACTAGAACTGAACTAGAACTGAACTAGACTGAACTAGAACTGAACTAGAACTGAACTAGAACTGACTAGAACTGAACTAGAACTGAACTAGAAGAAGTAGAACTGAACTAGAACTGAACTAGAACTGAACTAGAACTGAAGAGAACTGAACTAGAACTGAACTAGAACTGAACTAGAACTAAACTAGAACTGAACTAGAACTGAACTAGAAACTGAACTAGAACTGAACTAGAACTGAACTAGAACTGAACTAGAACTGAACTACAACTGGACTAGAACTGAACTAGAACTGAACTAGAACTGAACAGAACTGAACTAAACTGAACTAGAACTGAACTAGAACTAGAACTGAACTAGAACTGAACTAGAACTGAACTACCACGGACTAGAACTGAACTAGAACTGAACTAGATGCACTAGAACTGAACTAGAACTGAACTAGAACTGAACTAGAAACTGAACTAGAACTGAACTAGAACTGAACTAGAACTGGAAACTAGAACTGAACTAGAACTGAACTAGAACTGAAATACTTTTTTTTTTTTAAACCTGACCTATACTGAACTAGAACTGAACTATAACTGAACTAAGAACTGAATCTATAATAACTGAACTAAACTGAACTAGAACTGAACTAGAATGAACTAGAACTGAACTAGAACTGAACTAGAACTGAACTAGAACTGAACTAGAACTGAACTAGAACTGAACTAGAACTGAACTAGACTGAACTAGAAACTGAACTAGAACTGAACTAGAACTGAACTAGAACTGAACTAGAACTGAACTAGAACTGAACTAGAACTGACCTAGAACTGAACTAGAACTGAACTAGAACTGAACTAGAACTGAAACTAGAACTGAACTAGAACTGAACTAGAACTGAACTAGAACTGAACTAGAAAGAACTAGAACTGAACTAGAACTGAACTGAACTAGAACTGAACTAGAACTGAACTAGAACTGAACTAGAACTGAACTAGAACTGAACTAGAACTGAACTAGAACTGAACTAGAACTGAACTAGAACTGAACTAGAACTGAACTAGAACTGAACTAGAACTGAACTAGAACTGAACTAGAACTGAACTAGAACTGAACTAGAACTGAACTAGAACTGAACTAGAACTGAACTAGAACTGAACTAGAACTGAACTAGAACTGAACTAGAACTGAACTAGAACTGAACTAGAACTGAACTAGAACTGAACTAGAACTGAACTAGAACTGAACTAGAACTGAACTAGAACTGAACTAGAACTGAACTAGAACTGAACTAGAACTGAACTAGAACTGAACTAGAACTGAACTAGAACTGAACTAGAACTGAACTAGAACTGAACTAGAACTGAACTAGAACTGAACTAGAACTGAACTAGAACTGAACTAGAACTGAACTAGAACTGAACTAGAACTGAACTAGAACTGAACTAGAACTGAACTAGAACTGAACTAGAACTGAACTAGAAACTGAACTAGAACTGAACTAGAACTGAACTAGAACTGAACTAGAACTGAACTAGAACTGAACTAGAACTGAACTAGAACTGAACTAGAACTGAACTAGAACTGAACTAGAACTGAACTAGAACGAAACTAGAACTGAACTAGAACTGAACTAGAACTGAACTAGAACTGAACTAGAACTGAACTAGAACTGAACTAGAACTAAACTAACTGAACTAGAACTGAAAACTGAACTGAACTAGAACTGAACTAAACTGAACTAGAACTGAACTAGAACTGAACTAGAACTGAACTAGAACTGAACTAGAACTGAACTAGAACTGAACTACAACTAGAACTGAACTAGAACTGAACTAGAACTGAACTAGAACTGAACTAGAACTGAACTAGAACTGAACTAGAACTGAACTAGAACTGAACTAGAACTGAACTAGAACTGAACTAGAACTGAACTAGAACTGAACTAGAACTGACTAGAACTGAACTAGAACTGAACTAGAACTGAACTAGAACTGAACTAGAACTGAACTAGACTGAACTAGAACTGAACTAGAACTGAACTAGAACTGAACTAGAACTGAACTAGAACTGAACTAGAACTGAACTAGAACTGAACTAGAACTGAACTAGAACTGAACTAGAACTGAACTAGAACTGAACTAGAACTGAACTAGAACTGAACTAGAACTGAACTAGAACTGAACTAGAACTGAACTAGAACTGAACTAGAACTGAACTAGAACTGAACTAGAACTGAACTAGAACTGAAACTAGAACTGAACTAGAACTGAACTAGAACTGAAAAAAAGAACTGAACTAGAACTGAACTAGAACTGAACTAGAACTGAACTAGAACTGAACTAGAACTGAACTAGAACTGAACTAGAACTGAACTAGAACTGAACTAGAACTGAACTAGAACTGAACTAGAACTGAACTAGAACTGAACTAGAACTGAACTAGAACTGAACTAGAACTGAACTAGAACTGAACTAGAACTGAACTAGAACTGAACTAGAACTGAACTAGAACTGAACTAGAACTGAACTAGAACTGAACTAGAACTGAACTAGAACTGAACTAGAACTGAACTAGAACTGAACTAGAACTGAACTAGAACTGAACTAGAACTGAACTAGAACTGAACTAGAACTGAACTAGAACTGAACTAGAACTGAACTAGAACTGAACTAGAACTGAACTAGAACTGAACTAGAACTGAACTAGAACTGAACTAGAACTGAAGTAGAACTGAACTAGAACTGAACTAGAACTGAACTAGAACTGAAGTAGAACTGAACTAGAACTGAACTAGAACTGAACTAGAACTAAACTAGAACTGAACTAGAACTGAACTAGAACTGAACTACAACTGAACTAGAACTGAACTAGAACTGAACTAGAACTGAACTACAACTGGACTAGAACTGAACTAGAACTGAACTAGAACTGAACCAGAACTGAACTAGAACTGAACTAGAACTGAACTAGACTGAACTAGAACTGAACTAGAACTGAACTAGAACTGAACTAGAACTGAACTAGAACTGAACTAGAACTGAACTAGAACTGAACTAAAACTGAACTAGAACTGAACTAGAACTGAACTAGAATTGAACTAGAACTGAACTAGAACTGAACTATAACATTGGTAATATGTCATTTGGCTGGCTTTGGAAAATTTGCCTAATAATAAAAACCGTTCGACTCTGAGTACCTCCTAGTATTTTACAGCCGTTAAATAAACAAGTAAGAAAGTATAGTCGGGCGTGGCTGACCATATGATACCCTACACCAGTTATGAGTATTAAATGTGATTTATTTTTCATAATAAAGCATTTATCTTCAATATTCCCTTGTTCCGATACATTTAAGCAATTTATGGATGAAAAACTAATTTTCTGAAAGAGGCTTTATATGGGGGCTAGGGGCAAATATGGACCAAGCCCGATAAAATTTTGTGAATATATTTATATTTACATAATATTTTATTGTGCTGAATTTCATTGCGATATTTATGTTTATAAGCTAATTTGGGACATTCAAGTAATTTTCTGAAGGGAACTTTGTATGGGAGCTAGGGTCAAATGGGGCCCGATCTTTATAAAATTTGGCAGGGTCATCAAGACTTCTATAAAACTTAGGTTAGGTTATATATATCTTTATATCTATCTTTATGTTTAACATAATTATGAGCTCAGAAGCCCTTTTCGGGGGGTTCTGTTCTATGGGGGCTAGGTGAAATAATGGACCGATTTTTACCATTTTCAATAGGCTTCATCCTTGGGTTAAATAAAACGTGCGTGCCAAATTTCATCCAATTATCTTGAAAATTGCGACCTGTACCTTGCGCACAAGGTTTACATGGACAGCCAGCCAGCCAGCCAGACGGACGGACGGACATAGCTTAATCGACTCAGAAAACGATTCTAAGCCGATTGGTATACTTTAAGATGGGTCTAGGATGAATATTTTTGTATGTTACAAACATCAGCACAAATCCAATATACCCTCCCCACTAAAGTGGTGTAGGGTATAATTATAAAGTTTTGTAGAACTCGTTTAAAATTAACTCTTCCAAAAGTAGTAGAGCACTTTAATAAAAATAATAAAAATAATTATTACCAAGAGTAAAATGTGGAAGGGTCGGTCCAGGCATTAAAAAAATTACTGCTGTAGCATATAATATGACCGTTCAAACTGTATTCCCTGCCTTCTGCTAACAAATTGAACAGTTGCTATTAAGTGTAATAATATTCAATATTATACAATCAATGTCCAAATTCCTTTATAATACTGCCTGCAACCATAAAAACATATTAGTATCAGACATATGCAAACACACATACATACATAAATATGTAAACGAATCTCGCATATATACATTTTTAAATCTTGTTAAACTATTCACATATTTACTGCATTCACAGCATCCCACTGCAGCCAGCACCACAAACGTTTTGAAACCAAATTCAATTTTATCGGTCTTTACAGATTTTTCATGATTGAATAGAGAAAATTTTGTACTATTAGTAGAAAAAAACCGAAATATGGTCAAAAAAGATTTTTTTTTCAGAAAAACACAAAAATCACATACAAACCCACAGAGAAACACATTTATAGACACAGACGTTCAAAAAATAGAATTTGACAGTATGTATATGCAAATTTTGTGTTAAACTATTTAAAAAAAAATACAAAAAACGTAGTACTGCACAGACTGAGCAAACTAACCGACGTATAAACACCCACAACCAAGCCCATATAGTTATACATTGATGTTAGCATGGATTATGCATTATAATTCAATACACAAGTGTATCAAAATTATGCACATAACACAATTACCGAAACTGAGAGTTGGAGTCGAGAAGTTGGGTGAAATGCATAGATTTAAAATGTATATTTGTTTGTTCTCACAAGAAATGGAGAGTGAGACTAACAATGTGGGTTAGGGCATCAGACGTAGAGACAGCCTTAGAGAGTTATGCAAAAATGACATAATAAATATGACACTCTACTAAATTTCATACACTTATTACCAGCAATTACAGCTATGAAAAATGACATCAATACAAGTTGTAAATGTGTATGTTTTGCAAGAGTTTATTGTTTGTTTGGCAGTGTGTGTTTATGTTGTTTAATTGTATAAGTGTATGTGAATATACTTATTTACTCGTGCCTGTAGTAGGGTAACACTTAATGTTTCTTTTTATACCCTCCACCACCATCAGTGGTGATAGAGGGTATATATAAGTTTGTCGTTCCGTGTGTAACACCAAGAAATATTCATCTAAGACCCAACAAAGTATATATATTCTGGGTCCTTATGAAATTCTGAGTCGATTTAGCTATGTCCGTCTGTCCGTCTGTCTGTCTGTCTGTCTGTCTGTGTAAAACACGCTCACGTTAAAACTAAGCAAAGGAAATCAACCAAATTCACCCAAAATATTTATTGTTATCCTAAGCAGTTTGGTATTGAAAATCAGCAAAATCGGTTCACAACGTAAAAAGCTATGAGTAAAAATTTCAGACTACCTCAAAAAAAATTACGTTTTTTTCATCATTCTTTTGAAGTTTTCTCAGAAACTACCAAAGATATTTCGATGAATTTTGTCACACATTATTTTTTCATAGCAGTGATTAATTGTGTTGAAAATCTTTACAATCGATTCAATATTTACCATATCCCCCATACAAAGGTATATATTCCCGGAAATTAGTTTATCGCTAATAACTCCCTCAAATATATCGGTATCAACACAAAATTTTGCACATGCAAATATAATGTGAACAGAAATCATACTGTCAACGCAGATCTCAGTCGGTCCACAATTGGCCATAGCTCCCATACAAGGTCCACTTCCGAAAATCACCTAAGCGCACATATTTCATTGATGAATAAAGCTATTGTGATAAAATTCGAGTTAAACATGTTTTGTGTACATACAAATCATTCTACGAAATTTTTTACGGATCGGTCCATTATTGGTCATAGCTCCCATATAAGGCCCACTTCCGAAAATCATTTAAAAGCTCATATTTCATTGTTATATAAAGCTATCTTGATGAAATTCGACACAAATATGTTTAGTGTAAATATAAATCACTCTACGAAATTTTTTTCGGATAGGCCCATAATTGGTCATAGCTCCCATATAAAGTCCACTTCCGAAAATCACTTAAACGCATATATTTCATTGAATTATAAAGATATCGGGATAAAATTCGACTCACATATGTTATGTATACATACAAATCATTTTACTAATTTTGTTACGGATCGGTACATTATTGGTCATAGCTCCCATATAAGGCCCACTTCCGAAAATCATTTAAAAGCTCATATTTCATTGTCATATAAAGCTATCTTGATGAAATTCGACACAAATATGTTTAGTGTAAATATAAATCACTCTACGAAATTTTTTCCGGATAGGTCCATAATTGGTCATAGCTCCCATATAAAGTCCACTTCCGAAAATCACTTAAACGCATATGAATTATAAAGATATCGGGATAAAATTCGACTCACATATGTTATGTATACATACAAATCATTTTACTAGTTTTGTTACGGATCGGTCCATTATTGGTCATAGCTCCCATATAAGGCCCACTTCCGAAAATCATTTAAAAGCTCATATTTCATTGTCATATAAAGCTATCTTGATGAAATTCGGCACAAATATGTTTAGTCTAAATATAAATCACTCTACATGGATAGGTCCATAATTGGTCATAGTTCCCATATAAAGTCCACTTCCGAAAATCACTTAAACGCATATATTTCATTGAATTATAAAGATATCGGGATAAAATTCGACACAAATATGTTTTGTATACATACAAATCATTTTACTAATTTTGTTACGGATCGGTCCATTATTGGTCATAGCTCCCATATAACCCCATTTCCGAAAATCACTTAAAAATACATATTTCATTGTCAAATAAAGCTATCGTGATAAAATTCGACATAAATATATTTTGTATAAATATGAATTATTCCACTAAATTTTTTCCGGATAGGCCCATAATTGGTCATAGCTCCCATATAACCCCATTTCCGAAAATCACTTAAAAATACATTTTTCATTGTCAAATAAAGTTATCTTGATAAAATTCGACACAAATATGTTTTGTCTTTATATGAATCACTCTACGAAATTTTTTCCGGAGAGGCTCCCATAAAGGGTCCACTTACGAAAATCACTTAAACGCACATATTTCTTTGAATAATAAAGCTATTTGGATAAAGTACGACTTGAATATGTTTTGTGAGCATATAAATCATTCTACCAATTTTTTTTCCGGATTGTTCCATCTATGGTAATAGCTCCTTCAAAAAAATCACTTAAACGCACATATTTCATTAACAAATAAAGATATCTTGATAAAATTCGACACAAATATGTTTTGTGTAAGGTCGTAGCTCCTATACATATAAAGTTCACTTCCGAAAATCACCTAAACGCACATATTTCATTAATTAATAAATCTATTGTAGTAAAATTCGACTTGAATTTTTTTGGCATATAAATCATTATACGAAATTTTTTCCTTAACGGTTGATAATTGGTCACAACTCCCATATAAGGACCATTTCCGAAAATTACTCAAATGCACATTAACAATCAAAGTTATCGGGATAAAATTCGACATAAATGTGTATTTTGTATATATAAATCATTCTACGGATTTTTTCTTCCGGATCGGTCCATAGGTTGTCTTAGCTCCCATATTAATATACATTTTTCTCGACCTAATTAAAATTAGTTTGACACATGCAAAAATGTTAGTACCCTCAATAAGGAAACAAAAATTTTGCCAAGTTATCTAAAAATTAGATAGTTAAATGGGTTTCAATAAAAAGTAGCTTGTTGGTGGAGGGTATTTAAGATTCGGCATAGCCGAATATAGCACTCTAACTTGTTGTAATTCCGGGGTTCTGTGAGAATCTATATAGCATCACTGAACTGATATAGTAGAGAAATAGAACTGAACTAGAACTGAACTAGAACTGAACTAGAACTGAACTAGAACTAGAACTGAACTAGAACTAGAACTGAACTAGAACTGAACTAGAACTGAACTAGAACTGAACTAGAACTGAACTAGAACTGAACTAGAACTGAACTAGAACTGAACTAGAACTGAACTAGAACTGAACTAGAACTGAACTAGAACTGAACTAGAACTGAACTAGAACTGAACTAGAACTGAACTAGAAAACTGAACTAGAACTGAACTAGAACTGAACTAGAACTGAACTAGAACTGAACTAGAACTGAACTAGAACTGAACTAGAACTGAACTAGAACTGAACTAGAACTGAACTAGAACTGAACTAGAACTGAACTAGAACTGAACTAGAACTGAACTAGAACTGAACTAGAACTGAACTAGAACTGAACTAGAACTGAACTAGAACTGAACTAGAACTGAACTAGAACTGAACTAGAACTGAACTAGAACTGAACTAGAACTGAACTAGAACTGAACTAGAACTGAACTAGAACTGAACTAGAATGAACTAGAACTGAACTAGAACTGAACTAGAACTGAACTAGAACTGAACTAGAACTGAACTAGAACTGAACTAGAAACTGACTAGAACTGAACTAGAACTGAACTAGAACTGAACTAGAACTGAACTAGAACTGAACTAGAACTGAACTAGAAACTAAACTAAAACTGAACTAGAACTGAACTAGAACTGAACTAGATCTGAACTAGAACTGAACTAGAACTGAACTAGAACTGAACTAGAACTGAACTAGAACTGAACTAGAACTGAACTAGAACTGAACTAGAACTGAACTAGAACTGAACTAGAACTGAACTAGAACTGAACTAGAACTGAACTAGAACTGAACTAGAACTGAACTAGAACTGAACTAGAACTGAACTAGAACTGAACTAGAACTGAACTAGAACTGAACTAGAACTGAACTAGAACTGAACTAGAACTAAACTAGAACTGAACTAGAACTGAACTGGAACCCAACCAAAATTTTTAAAAATGTATTAACATCCAGCATAATGGTTAGTAAGTACAAATGTATGTATATTGGAGTTATGAAATTAATGCATAGGGAAATGTCGCTCATGGTGTTTTTTTATGTTAATGTGTACTTGTTAACTTAACCGATATTGAACTCAGAATCAATATTCCCCAAAACGAAACTTAAATTGATAGTGGGTATTTTATTTAATTTCGTAATGATAAAAATATAAGAATTTTTAGTACCTTTAACATGCATTTATATATTTCCAATATCAGTATGTTTTTATTATTTGACAGCATCATGTCATGCTCAAGAAATGGTTTCAATTTTTGAACACTTTTTTATTTCTTTATATTTTAAAAATTAACGAAAAAGTAACAGACAGTTTTAAGTAAATTTTGACATATTAGAAAATTTTATTAAATTTTTTGTATTTTATTTTAAAATTCTAAACAATATTTTATAAGACCCCTGTCAAAATATACTAATTTACATAAATCAAATTTCTATTTATCATAATAATATAATTCATGCTAAACATTGTGCAACCCTTTTAAGTTAAATACATGTACTATTTATTTATTTAGTTACAGTAGGGTGGTAACATTTGAAGTCGAAAAGTATTAATTGAAATGTACATATGTTTTCTTTTTGATTAATATTGTGAGTCACCTTAATATACATAAATTTCGTTAAAATTACATGTGTACGTGTATGTGTGTACATTTAAAAATAGCTGACATTATCCTTTCGCATGTACATGTGAATGTATGTGTACATATTTTTTTATTTCAAAAATTTTAATTAAATTGTCAAAATTTTCATCATGTTTTCAGTCTGGCTGACTATCTAACTATATTTAACTATGTGTGGGTTTATATGTATGGTTAGTTACTCATAAATAATCCTGCAGTTCTGGGAGATTAGCTGGTGAAATGATTACGTTCTGGACTACTTGGGGATACGAAATGCCGAAATATCCGTCTATTGATCAAATAACTTGTCATTTTATTTAAGAGAAAAAATAAGTGTCAATTAAAGCAAAACTATGAAAATTTCAGTCAGTCCAGTAAACAGACCGGATCTGCAGGATATTATTGTATAAGCAAGATTACACTTGTTCATGTGTAAAAGAGTTACAAATTTGTTATGTATTTAGATATATATATATGCATACATATTTAAAAAAATTTTAACTAAAGGGTGGACCGAAAATGTTGCTTAAGTTGAAGGTGAATTGAACATATTTCAACATATATTTATGTCCCCTCATTTTCAGACTAGGCTTTAAACTGAAATGAAATCTTATAATAATCTTCACAAATATGACTTTGTCTTCAAAAAGCTGACGCTATTTGCATTACCCTTTTTTTGTTGTTATGATTTGTTATATATGTATTTTTCTTCTTTGTATTAAATCCTTGTTTATTTATATGTGTGTAACAAAGAATCAAACAAACAAACAGCCATACAATCAACAAAAAATTATGTAAAAACACACATACAAACAAATACCACATCACTCAAATATTAAAAATAACTAAATTAAGCTTATAAAGAAGAGTGACAGCATTTACATATTTTAAAATAGTTAAAACCAAATAACTAAATTTATATAATATTTTTTTGACAAAATTAGATTTCTGCAAGAAATTCATTGAATGGAAAAAAGCTTTATAAACAAATGGGATTGTTAGGAAAATGTAATGAGAAATATATTACTCATACCACACGGGGTGCATAATTTGGTTTGTGGACACTATCTAGTCTAGTCTATAGTCTAGTCTATAGTCTAGTCTATAGTCTAGTCTATAGTCTAGTCTATAGTCTAGTCTAGTCTAGTCTATAGTCTAGTCTATAGTCTAGTCTATAGTCTAGTCTATAGTCTAGTCTATAGTCTAGTCTATAGTCTAGTCTATAGTCTAGTCTATAGTCTAGTCTATAGTCTAGTCTATAGTCTAGTCTATAGTCTAGTCTATAGTCTAGTCTATAGTCTAGTCTATAGTCTAGTCTATAGTCTAGTCTATAGTCTAGTCTATAGTCTAGTCTATAGTCTAGTCTATAGTCTAGTCTATAGTCTAGTCTATAGTCTAGTCTATAGTCTAGTCTATAGTCTAGTCTATAGTCTAGTCTATAGTCTAGTCTATAGTCTAGTCTATAGTCTAGTCTATAGTCTAGTCTATAGTCTAGTCTATAGTCTAGTCTATAGTCTAGTCTATAGTCTAGTCTATAGTCTAGTCTATAGTCTAGTCTATAGTCTAGTCTATAGTCTAGTCTAGTCTATAGTCTAGTCTATAGTCTAGTCTATAGTCTAGTCTAGTCTATAGTCTAGTCTATAGTCTAGTCTAGTCTAGTCTATAGTCTAGTCTAGTCTAGTCTAGTCTAGTCTAGTCTAGTCTAGTCTAGTCTAGTCTAGTCTAGTCTAGTCTAGTCTAGTCTAGTCTAGTCTAGTCTAGTCTAGTCTAGTCTAGTCTAGTCTAGTCTAGTCTAGTCTAGTCTAGTCTAGTCTAGTCTAGTCTAGTCTAGTCTAGTCTAGTCTAGTCTAGTCTAGTCTAGTCTAGTCTAGTCTAGTCTAGTCTAGTCTAGTCTAGTCTAGTCTAGTCTAGTCTAGTCTAGTCTAGTCTAGTCTAGTCTAGTCTAGTCTAGTCTAGTCTAGTCTAGTCTAGTCTAGTCTAGTCTATAGTCTAGTCTAGTCTAGTCTATAGTCTAGTAGTCTATAGTCTAGTCTATAGTCTAGTCTAGTCTATAGTCTAGTCTATAGTCTAGTCTAGTCTATAGTATAGTCTAGTCTATAGTCTAGTCTATAGTCTAGTCTATAGTCTAGTCTATAGTCTAGTCTATAGTCTAGTCTATAGTCTAGTCTATAGTCTAGTCTATAGTCTAGTCTATAGTCTAGTCTATAGTCTCTAGTCTATAGTCTAGTCTATAGTCTAGTCTATAGTCTAGTCTATAGTCTAGTCTATAGTCTAGTCTATAGTCTAGTCTATAGTCTAGTCTATAGTCTAGTCTATAGTCTAGTCTATAGTCTAGTCTATAGTCTAGTCTATAGTCTAGTCTATAGTCTAGTCTATAGTCTAGTCTATAGTCTAGTCTATAGTCTAGTTATAGTCTAGTCTATAGTCTAGTCTATAGTCTAGTCTATAGTCTAGTCTATAGTCTAGTCTATAGTCTAGTCTATAGTCTAGTCTATAGTCTAGTCTATAGTCTAGTCTATAGTCTAGTCTATAGTCTAGTCTATAGTCTAGTCTATAGTCTAGTCTATAGTCTAGTCTATAGTCTAGTCTATAGTCTAGTCTATAGTCTAGTCTATAGTCTAGTCTATAGTCTAGTCTATAGTCTAGTCTATAGTCTAGTCTATAGTCTAGTCTATAGTCTAGTCTATAGTCTAGTCTATAGTCTAGTCTATAGTCTAGTCTATAGTCTAGTCTATAGTCTAGTCTATAGTCTAGTCTATAGTCTAGTCTATAGTCTAGTCTATAGTCTAGTCTATAGTCTAGTCTATAGTCTAGTCTATAGTCTAGTCTATAGTCTAGTCTATAGTCTAGTCTATAGTCTAGTCTATAGTCTAGTCTATAGTCTAGTCTATAGTCTAGTCTATAGTCTAGTCTTAGTCTAGTCTATAGTCTAGTCTATAGTCTAGTCTATAGTCTAGTCTATAGTCTAGTCTATAGTCTAGTCTATAGTCTAGTCTATAGTCTAGTCTATAGTCTAGTCTATAGTCTAGTCTATAGTCTAGTCTATAGTCTAGTCTATAGTCTAGTCTATAGTCTAGTCTATAGTCTAGTCTATAGTCTAGTCTATAGTCTAGTCTATAGTCTAGTCTATAGTCTAGTCTATAGTCTAGTCTATAGTCTAGTCTATAGTCTAGTCTATAGTCTAGTCTATAGTCTAGCTATCTAGTCTATAGTCTAGTCTATAGTCTAGTCTCTAGTCTAGTCTATAGTCTAGTCTGGACAATAGTCATTAGTATAGTCTTAAATATATTAGTCTGGAGTAATGTCTTGTTCATAATCTGGCCTATAGCCTGGACAATAGTCTGAAATATAGTTTTATCTATAGTATATACATACATTAGTCCGAATTGTGGTCTTAATCTACTAGGTTTTCGTATATTTAGATTTCTAGCTAAATTTATTAATATTTTGTTCAAATCTATTTTGTATAAAAAATTGCAGTTATCTTGAACTTGTTTTTATCATTTTGTTGTTTGATGTTGTTGTAAGTTTACAAACATACATTCAAATTCATTTATGAATTAGTTGATTGAGTTAATAAACATACTAACTAATATTTTATACATTCTATTACATGTACACTGCACTTGTTTATTTATCTTGATATATCAACACAACTTCTATTTAAATACAATTAAAGTTCCCAATAATTCTAAAAGGAGTCCATATTTTTCTTTTAATAAGTAGTTATTTTAAATGTCTCTGAATTATTCAAAATATTTTGAAAGATTCAATTGTGTTTTTAGAGCTTATAAGTAATTGATGATAGAAATACTTCTTTTTTTATTCTGTATAACTAGTGAGTTCAATAAAGGGAAGCCACTCTAAACTGCAGGGTATTTAAATGCACTTCTATTTACAATTACATTTATGCATCTAAATGTGCAATTGTCTGCATATGTCTGATTATGTTCGTGTGTGTGTAGGTATGTTTGTGTACTCATTGTAATTGTATTTATTTTGAATTTTAATTAAATATTAATTAGAGTTTATTTGTTGACTATGAATAAATAAATGAAACATAAAATGAATGAAATGTAACAATATTTTTGCTTTTGTTAAAACTGACTTGTTGTAATTGTTATTGTTTTTAAAGTTATACTTCATCAGTGTATGTTTATTTATCATGTTATCATGTCATAATAAATTTTGTTATTTAAATAAATAATTTAAGTGAAAAATTAAAAGTATTTTTTGAAATTTTATTCATTTCGTGGATTATAAAAATTTTAATTAATTTAATTTTGAATTGTACCAAAAGTATTATTTCTGAGAATTACTTATTTATAGGTTTCAAGCATAACTGGTTATAATTCTTCTTAAATGATAATTTTATTAACATTTCTATATAATAATTTACAAAAAGCTTATTTAAATCTGATATGGTTATAGGGTATTTTTTGAACTTGCTTGCCAGAATTGTCACTACATGATTTTTTACAATTTTAATTATTTATTAAATCAATGTAAAAGTGCTAATTTTTATACTGAGATTAACTTAATTGCTTTTGTTTGTATTACGCATACGTACATACAGATATGTATTAATTCAACAGATAAAGTTATTATAATTACACTGGATAACAAAAATAAAAAAAGAAATTTAAAGAAAAAATTTTCTATGAAAAAGGATATTTTCGAAAGTTTTCAATAAAATGAGAATTTTCTCGAAAATTTTCAATAAAATGAGAATTTTGTCGAAAATTTGCTATAGAAAGAGAATTTTCTCAAAAATGTTCTATAAAAAAAGAGAATTTTCTCGAAAATTTTCTATAAAAGAGAGAATTTTCTCCCAAATTTTCTATGAAAGAGAGAATTTTCTCGCAAATTTTCTATGAAAGACAGAATTTTCTCGAAAATTTTCTATGAAAGAGAGAATTTTCTCGGAAATTTTCTATAAAAGAGAGAATTTTCTCGGAAATTTCAATAAAATGAGAATTCTCTCGAAAATTTTCAATAAAATGAGAATTTTCTCGAAAATTTTCTATGAAAGAGAGAATTTTCTCGAAAATTTTCAATAAAATGAGAATTTTGTCGAAAATTTGCTATAGAAAGAGAATTTTCTCAAAAATTTTCTATAGAAAGAGAATTTTCTATAAAAAGAGAATTTTCTCTAGAATGAACATTTTTTGAAACTTTTCTTTAGAATGAAAATTTTCTCGAAAATTTTCTATAAAAAGATAATTTTCTCTTAAATTTTATAAAAAAAAGAGAATCTTCTCGAAAAGTTTTCTATAAAAATAAAATAAAAATATTTTTTTTTTAAATTTTCTATGAAAAAGAGAATTTTCTCACAAATTTTCTATGAAAGAGAGAATTTTCTCGCAAATTTTCTATGAAAGACAGAATTTTCTAAAAAAATTTTTATAAAAGATACAATTTTCTCGAAAATTTTCTAAAAAAAAAAGAATTTTCTCGAAAATTTTCTAAAAAAAAAAGAATTTTCTCGAAAATTTTCTAAAAAAAAAGAATTTTCTCGAAAATTTTCTAAAAAAGAGAATTTTCTCGAAATTGTCTATAAAAAGAGAATTTTCTCGAAAATTGTCTATAAAAAGAGAATTTTCTCGAAAATTGTCTATAAAAAGAGAATTTTCTCGAAAATTGTCTATAAAAAGAGAATTTTCTCGAAAATTGTCTATAAAAAAGAGAATTTTCTCGAAAATTGTCTATAAAAAGAGAATTTTCTCGAAAATTTTCTATAAAAAAGAGAATTTTCTCGAAAATTTTCTATAAAAAGAGAATTTTCTCGAAAATTTTCTATAAAAAAGAGAATTGTCTCGAAAATTTTCTATAAAAAAGAGAATTGTCTCGAAAATTTTCTATAAAAAAGAGAATTTTCTCGAAAATTTTCTATAAAAAGAGAATTTTCTCGAAAATTTTCTATAAAAAAGAGAATTTTCTCGAAAATTTTCTATAAAAAAGAGAATTTTCTCGAAAATTTTCTATAAAAAAGAGAATTTTCTCGAAAATTTTCTATAAAAAAGAGAATTTTCTCGAAAATTTTCTATAAAAAAGAGAATTTTCTCGAAAATTTTCTATAAAAAAGAGAATTTTCTCGAAAATTTTCTATAAAAAAGAGAATTTTCTCGAAAATTTTCTATAAAAAAAGAATTTTCTCGAAAATTTTCTATAAAAAAGAGAATTTTCTCGAAAATTTTCTATATAAAGAGAAATTTTCTCGAAAATTTTCTATATAAAAGTGAATTTTATCGAAAATTTTCTATAAAAAAGTGAATTTTCTCGAAAATTTTCTATAAAAAAGTAGAATTTTCTCGAAAATTTTCTATAAAAAAGAGAATTTTCTCGAAAATTTTCTATAAAAAAGAGAATTTTCTCGAAAATTTTCTATAAAAAAGAGAATTTTCTCGAAATTTCTTAAAGAGAATTTTCTCGAAAATTTTCTATAAAAAAGAGAATTTTCTCGAAAAGAGAATTTTCTATAAAAAGAAAAATTTCTTTAGTTTTTGATATAAAATCTGAGGAAAGACACTACAGATTGAATAATCCTTTATTTTTATAAATAAACCCTGTATATATTCTAAATAATTTCTGAAGCTTTTCATTTCTTTATGACTATATGTGTGATAAATATAAAAACAAAACTTACCTTTTCCTTAATGCCAAATAAAAATTTTATTATTTCATCAGTTCTTCACCATTAATATTGAAATTCTGCAAAGAAATTAAAAAATTATTTATGTTAGAAAAATGTTTAATTCAAAAATAAAGTGAAGCAAATAGATTAAACTTGAATATTTAGTAAATAATTTGCTATTATAATCCGACATCAGATTCAAATATCTTGAGACTAATGTTATTCCTGTTATTTAAACCCTCTGGAATTGGAAAAAAAGCTTCATTAGAGAAATTGCTTAGAATTACACAAAACCCCATTTCAGCTTATTGCACTTTAATGTCTAACCATATCATTAGTATACAATTTAGTTGAAACAATGAATTGCAACATTTTATTTTTATTGGACAAAATAAAAGAAAACATCACTTTGAAATCTCTCTTATAAGAATAAAATAAAGTTTATTTAACTTTAATAAATATCCTTAACACTCCACACACTGTTTCTTACAACTTTCGACTGATAGAAATAACAAGTCTTGCCTAGAGTAAAATCACTGTCAGTTTCTTCTCTTTTTTAAAATGACCACTTTAGACTATAGACTAGACTATATAGTCTACAGTCTAGTATATAGTCTTATATAGTCTAGTTATAGTCTAGTCTATTAGTCTAGTCTATAGTCTAGTCTATAGTCTAGTCTATAGTCTAGTCTAGTCTAGTCTATAGTCTAGTCTATAGTCTAGTCTATAGTCTAGTCTAAGTCTAGTCTATAGTCTAGTAGTAGTCTATAGTCTAGTCTATAGTCTAGTCTATAGTCTAGTCTATAGTCTAGTCTATAGTCTAGTCTATAGTCTAGTCTAGTCTAGTCGATAGTCTATCTAGTCTATAGTCTATAGTCTGTCTATAGTCTATTCTATAGTCTAGTCTATAGTCTAGTCTATAGTCTAGTCTATAGTCTAGTCTATAGTCTAGTCTCTAGTCTAGTCTATAGTCTATCTATAGTCTAGTCTATAGTCTAGTCTATAGTCTAGTCTATAGTCTAGTCTATAGTCTAGTCTATAGTCTAGTCTATAGTCTAGTCTATAGTCTAGTCTAAGTCTAGTCTATAGTCTAGTCTATAGTCTAGTCTATAGTCTAGTCTATAGTCTAGTCTATAGTCTAGTCTATAGTCTAGTCTATAGTCTAGTCTATAGTCTAGTCTATAGTCTAGTATCTAGTATAGTCTATAGTCTAGTATATAGTCTAGTCATAGTCTAGTCTATAGTCTAGTCTATAGTCTAGTCTATATAGTCTAGTCTAGTCTATAGTCTAGTCTATAGTCTAGTCTATAGTCTAGTCTATAGTCTAGTCTATAGTCTAGTCTATAGTCTAGTCTATAGTCTAGTCTAGTCTAGTCTATAGTCTAGTCTATAGTCTAGTCTATAGTCTAGTCTATAGTCTAGTCTATAGTCTAGTCTATAGTCTAGTCTATAGTCTAGTCTATAGTCTAGTCTATAGTCTAGTCTATAGTCTAGTCTATAGTCTAGGTCTATAGTCTAGTCTATAGTCTAGTGTATAGTCTAGTCTATAGTCTAGTCTATAGTCTAGTCTATAGTCTAGTCTATAGTCTAGTCTATAGTCTAGTCTATAGTCTAGTCTATAGTCTAGGTCTATAGTCTAGTCTATAGTCTAATCTATAGTCTAGTCTATAGTCTAGTCTATAGTCTAGTCTATAGTCTAGTCTATAGTCTAGTCTATAGTCTAGCCTATAGTCTAGTCTATAGTCTAGTCTATAGTCTAGTCTATAGTCTAGTCTATAGTCTAGTCTATAGTCTAGTCTATAGTCTAGTCTATAGTCTAGTCTATAGTCTAGTCTATAGTCTAGTCTATAGTCTAGTCTATAGTCTAGTCTAGTCTAGTCTAGTCTAGTCTATAGTCTAGTCTATAGTCTAGTCTATAGTCTAGTCTATAGTCTAGTCTAGTCTATAGTCTAGAGGAATATTAATTTAGTATTATAAAACCTAAAGAGTACTAGTTTCATTATAGGGTAATACTATTTCAAACTTTCAAATTTCCTTGCCTGTGTTGTGCAATCATCCAACTCTACAGTCAATGTTTATTGGGAGGGCATGTGTTTTAAACACCCCGAATACTGACAGACGCACGCTCCCAAACATTTCAACTTTGTCACATAGAAATTATTAAAAAGTTCTTTTTTTGTTTTTATATTTTTTATTTATTTCATGTTTTAGAAGAAGAAAACATACTGTTCTTTCTAGTAAAAGTATATTTGTAAGTACTTAGGGAAGTGTATAAAATTCTGCAAAATAATTTGGTTATTTGTAGTAGATTGGACATGAAATTGATTGATCCTAGGAATGCTACTAACAAAGATTTTTCGAACAAATTTAATTGGCAAAAGTTTATAAGAATTTTTGCTTAAAGGGCAATATACTATATAATATAATAGATTTTTGCCAAAGGGGGTAATACTTTTGGTGTCAATTTAATGCAAAAATATTGTTTAAGACTCTTTACAGTTTTAAAGTTTTAGCAATGAATATGTTGCTTTTAATAAAAGTATTATTTTATTAAATTTGATATTAAAGTAAGTTGATATCTTTCTTCTAATGGGAAAGAAAGCACAATTTTTAAATTTGTCCACACAGAGTCTCCTCTCCACACAACCTCATCCACTGTCAAAAAGAGTGAGTTTGGGTAATATAACCCCAAAATTTTGTATTAAATACCTACATTCTCTATATGGATGCCTGGTGGCGATGTTTGCAGCCCCAACTCCAAGATCATAGCGTCTGATCTTGGAGTTGGGGCCTATTTGACATGAAAACTAGGACAAGAATATGTGCTGTTTTGGAAACCTCAATTATGCAAGGAATTTACCGCCTACAAACAGTCGTTCCTGATTGGATGTGCACAACAAACGAGTTGGCGATATTGCTAACGATCACTTACTAGTCGACGAACGATATAATATATCGCAGATCCAATGGGAAAATTGGAAACCAGACCTGTTCACTAACGAATTATCATGTTATGTCTCAGGTAACAGGGAACCCAAACTTAGCCGCATGTCTGGGAAATTTTCACTAAGACAGCGTACACTTTGAGTTTAAGACTATTGATAGGGAAAAATAGATTAGCGATCTCTTTAACCGAATAAATCTCCTGGTTTGGATAATATCTCTCTTTCGAAATTCAGACCGAACAGCTGCCATTAAGGCAACTCTGCCTGATGAGTGCTCTGATGGAGTCATTACAAATCACCTGTCTTTTTTAGATTGGCTTTTAGTAAATCAGCCGTTAGGGTTGTTTCACTGGCATGAGTATTTCCCAGTTCAATTTAGGTCCATTAATTCCCATTCACAGAGATTTAGAAAACGCATATTAGGAAGAATTTCAACAATCCTAGCAGTAGTTCCATTTACCAATAGTACTTAATCTGACAGTAGTACACATTGTCAGTTTCTTGACTAAGAGGACAACTGGTTCTAATTTATGCAAAAGTCTGACAACGACAAAGAAAGTGCTCCTGAGTTTCACTTTCCTCTTTACAGGACCACTTTTCTTAATTCAGGTTAACTACATATAGCTCTTTCGTTACCGACTACTCCCGAGTGGCCTAGTATCCATATGATATAACCCTCTGGGAGAGTATTCGAAGAGAGCTTTGAACGCGGTAGGCTGTCGGTAAATATGCATGTTAAACCTTATGGGTGCCATATTTATCCAATCCAATCCAATTTATGAATTCCGTTATTGCTCGAACTTCTGCCTGGAAGCTAGTGTTGTAATTAGATATATAGAACCCTTTTGTAGCTCAATTGAGAGCCGGTATTTACTCTACTATTCCGCTTGAATCAGTGTTTCAAAATTTCCGACATATTCTGTGTCCGGTATGTGATCGGTCACGTTCGATGTTTGTTGTAAACAGCTCCTTAGTAGAATTTGTTTTTAAAGTTTAAGTAATAAGAAGAAGTAATGGAAGATCACATAACCTTTTTAAGAAGTAATATGTTGGAGTCCCTGTATACTGCGTACTACCAATACATGGATTTAGGCCTCATTATGTTATGTTATGTTTATGAAGATCTTGAGATTATGTTCAAACTCCTGATAACTTCTTATCCATAACAATATTCAAATATGTTGCGCTTGCTATTTAGATGAAAAGGAGGAAATTGAGAAATCTTCTGCTTTCCGTAGAAAAGTACAAGCTACGTTTTAACACTAAGATCACAATTTACGATCCATGAGCTACTGATCTTTAGTGTCACTTTTAGTTTTTGAGATAAAGCTTCAAGCTGGATAGAAGTTAACGCTTCTACAATATCGTCAGCATAGCAAACAGTTTTAAAGAGAGTTCAATTTAAAAAGAAGACCATTTATGGTTTAGATCTTCCAGAGGAGATCAATTCAGCTGAAGAGTAAAATCTCAATAGGATCAACATTCAGTCCCTTGTGAGTGAGTGAGTGCGTGATAGATATACTGATATAGATATATTGATATACTATTGGTCCATATACCCCTCCGTTTATAAAATTTTTAAAACTTCATTATCATTGTTAAAACTAATAATTACTTGCACATTTTATTAATTACTTTATTATACAATTTTTATGTCATTTTTACTCTACATCAGACCGTTAAATTTAATGTATTACTACTTTTCACACTATGTAAATACTACTTTACATAAATACCGCTTCAGCTCACTTTATTAATATTTCATTTTATCACATTATTACTATTTATTCTATGCAAATATTGCTTTATACCAGACAAAAACAAAAAGAGGCAAATAAAATTTCAACTTCATCTCACACTTCAGTATAATCCAAAGCCATCCATCCTTCTTTCCGAACTGAATTGTTGCAGCTAACATCATTGCTCAACTTGTTGCTGCCTTTTGTTGTCCTAACTAAATGATGGCAAAAAATCGCATTGATTTACAAATTTCTACTTCATTTTTATTTTAGTTGACCAACTTTTTTTGCTCTTCTTCTTCTTCAGCATTATCATAATTTATCTAGTACCATTTTCACATAAAATGATTAATCAACAACTACAGAAAGAGAGAGAGAGAGACACTGAAGTTTGTTGCACTTTTTTTATGCGCCATTTAGTGGCAAAAAAGGGAAAACAGTACCCCACCCCCCCCCCCCTTCTGAACACTGCTTAAATAACAGATTTACTTTATAACAAATTTATAAATTAATGTTGAACAATGTGAAAAATAAAATGAAAATAAAGCGAGAAAAGTTTCGTAATTTAAATTATGACTTTGGAAAAAGTGCTCATTAATTACACATGTTTTAATTACCAATTTAAAGGAAAAAAAAAAAAAAAAATAGCACAAAACCAACAGCAAGTAGCTAATAGCTGTAGCAGCAGCAGTAGCAAAGAAAATATGTATTTAAAGTTGAAAATGTGTGAATAAATGAACAAATGAATGAATGAATTTGAGCTGTTTTTGTAACACAAATTTTTATATTTTCATATATTTTTCAGCTCATATCTATCGAAGCAGCAGCAGCTCACAGACTTAAAGTTAACATTAATATTTTTGCTATATTCAGCATTATGAAAAGTTTAAGTTACAAAACTTTTTTTTTTTAGTTTTTTCCCCATTTTCTTGTTACTCTGTCCAACACTACTACTGGCATTAACTTTTGTAATTTGCACACCAGCCTGGCAAGAAAGAGGAACATCATCACATCGGTTGCTTGTTTTTAAAAGAATTAACTTTTTTTTTTACAAACATTTATATTTATATGTTTTGGTAGAGAAAATGTTAAAGATTTTTTTTGTCCATTTCTTTTTAAAAAATGTCCACTTTGTTTTGTAATGGGAAATGCATGTTTGATAAAAGTTATTAAAGATACTAGGAGCATCAATTACTGAAGAAATATGAAGCATGAATTTAAAAAAACTTTACCCTAATTTGACAATTTTTAATGTCACTTAATGAAGATCGAGATATTGATGCTGAAAACTTTTGCATCTGACATTTAATGACATCCGTTCTAAGGAATGCATTAACAGAAGCATCTCAGACAGAGTTAAGATTATAGGCCTTAGCTCACGGTTGTCTTTTTCAAACACAGAGTAAGCTAGAGACGACTCTACAACTTCCTATTGTAATTGATAGTTTTTTAAAATGACTGACGCCGGTCCATGTTCAAGCACTTTGTTTAGGTACTCGAGTTATCTAATATCTGATATCTATCTCTAATATCTAAAGCTTTCTCCGACAACAATCTGAACCACACTGGTGGTCACAGCATCTGTGGACGTTTTGGGTAGTTCTAATAAAAGACATACATTGTTTCCTCTATATAGTATGAACAAATCTGAAACTCTCAAACAGACCCTGATAATAAAGGGAATATCAAAATATCCAACACAACTTTTTTATCCGATGCATTCTAAGAGAAAAGCATCCAATACATTCACTTAAATGTGTGGGCAGTAGTCGCTCATTCTTCATTCGATTCACAATATTTAGGCCCTCGTCACTCCTTGGAAACAGTACCGAACTTATCGCTAATTATTAACTTCACCGTGTATCAATATTTACACCAACATTGTCTTCAACCACAACCTGAACTACGAAGGGATCTGTTCAATAATTGCCACAATGTACAATGTCTTGTCAGCCACCGGTTCCCGTGATACCAGAGAGTTTAGTTTCTCTGATTAGAACAAAAAGAAAACGGTTAATAACTCGGAAATATTATCTCATTAACTTAATCTTCATTAGATTTCTTAATGCATGTACAGTTTCCTAGTCAACACCGATCTAATCAAAGAACTAAATCACTAGTTTCTCCCATTATTTCAGTTCTTGAACCTTAAGTATAGATATATATAGTACAAATTATGTCAGTCGGAAGAATAAAGTTTGAAGCTCAACAATCTGTTGTCGGTGTTCTAATCCTGATTGCATATAATATTATCGAATATATGTTCCAAAGAATGCCAGATGGAAATCTGCTGCAGGTTCTGAAAAGAATAATCATTTAAAATTAAAAATAAGCTTAATCGAGATTAAGCTTATGAGTTAGAGCTTCGAGTTAGTGCTTATTTTCGGAAACTGAATTCGATTTCCATTTTAAACCATCAATATAGAGGGAGATTGTGTTAATCGGAGGGGTAAGATTTGAAGCTCAACAATCTGTTGTCAGCGTTCTATATCTGATGTATTGAACACCTTATTATCAAATTTGGCCGCAAAACAATGCCAGATGGGAATCTGTTGCACATTCAAGAAAGAAGAATCATTTTAAATTATTGCCAGACGAGCTGTTTTTAAAAATTTCACCACTATAAGATCGATCATTGTATAATGGATATATATAAGAAGGTTCTACACATACACCAGACGTGAGTGATCCTCATACCGGAAATAGAAATTGTGTGATATTGAACTCCGATCTTGGTCAAGCTGAATATGCTGATCTTTTGTTAAAAGGATAGCACTAAACGGTTTTAAAGATCTGTGATATACAATGGTCTGCCTAACTACAACACTAGCTTTCAGATGACATACAGCCATATAGCAATTAGGGCGATATCAGCTGATATAAGAACGTATTAGACTGCAACAGACCCAATACTAAAGTGTGTCCCAATGCTATTGGGCCAATCAGGGATAATAGGTAAAGAAAGAGCGAATGTACGATAAAAAGAGAAGAGATCTTGAGGAAGTTAACTTGAGCGATTGTACGATAAAAAGAGAAGAGAGCTTGAGGAAGTTAACCTGACATGTGAAGAACTATAAATATGGATGAAAGAATTCCAGGACGAGGTTATGATGGTACGTGATCTTAGTGAACAGAGGAATGTTAAGCATGTGGAGAGTACAGTGAAACGCTGGAACACATTCATTGTCACTGAGATCTAAATAACTTGGGAGCAATGTAATTGCAGATATCGGTTCCGAGGGACTTAAATTAAAGGAAACTGATATTCTGAACTTTGGACTATAATCCTTCTTATAATCTATTCTAATATTTCGAGTTGATTAAGTCAAGTTCATATATTGATTAGGGTTTCTCGTGGACCATCAAATGATTCGTATTAATATACTAATAATTTTGATCTCAGTACAATATGTTAAAAAAACTCTGAAATCTTTCCAAAATGGGGTTCAAAAATTCCATAATTTTGAGGTTATCGTGTCAGTACATTAATACGCATCGATTGAGAGGTATTCCTACATGAGATTCTTAAAAAGACAGTTCCTCGGGACACTCTAATGTACATAAGTATCTATGGGAAATACAATACCTACTAAGCGAATTCACACTTCTTGAAATCGAGAATCAATCATATTTTGTGCTGCTGTGCTAATAAAGTGTTAAAGACTTTGATATGTATTGATCTCAATATAATAAATTATATTTATGCCGTTAACAATATCATATGTATAGAAAAACTTTAAATTTTAAATGATTTATTGATCCTATGAAATAAAATTTTCATCTGACATGACAGACTTTGATTGACAAGGTGTTATGTTTGGTAATAAGGGTTAAAACTGAAAGCTATGAAGTGAGTTGTATATCAATTTAACACTAATGGAACATCAATAGAATATAAGCACCTTTTATACTTCAATATGGTTTTGGAAATTTGCCAAATGATTTTACTATGAGTAATATTTACTTACAGTAATGTTGACTAATAGAATAATTTAATTTAAAATGATTTTCGAAATTATCTAAAATATTAAAGTTCTTTTAACGATTTAATCCTTTCACAACACTTTCTTATACTTTAATACATTTCCAGTCATAAAACTGGAACAGAAAAAAGTAGTTTATATAGTTATATACTTATTTCCAACAAATATTTTCTTTCCAACTGGGTACTTTTGTGCAATGAGAAAGAATGAACAAAACACAAATAAAGGAAAACAAGAAAAAAAGTCAGTAAACTAAAGTTTCGTAAAATTGTTGTTCACCCACAATCACCTTTTCTACATCTACTGCTATATACCTTTGCCAGCCTAGTACTCTGTAGTGGGTTTTGTGGTTCTTATTGTTGTTATTATTATTTATATTTACTTGGTAACAATTTTTAGTTTTATTTTGTATTTATTTCAAAAGGCGATGACCACTTGGAAAAAAAAACTGAAAAATATAATAAAGATGAAGAAAATTTGAACAATTTATTGGAACCCTAAAATTATACTACGTAAAAGTTTTGCTGTGGTAAAGTTTTTTAAGTGTTTACGTGGAAGGGCATTTGAAGTTGTGAGGTAAAAGCGGTAGACAAATATTAATATGAAAGTTGAAAATATTGTATTAGAGTAGCTTTATTAAAAAAAGGTATTTATGGGGAATGTGTGATAAATATTAAGTGCAATTTTGAAATATTAATAATATTAAAAGCTAAATTTGAAGATTATAAATACATAGTGAATTTTAAAAACTTTTTCTTCTAAGTTTAAACAAAACTGGATTGGGCGACTAACAAATTTGGATTAACACAATTTTCACTCAATACCACTACCATTAAAAAGTTCGGACTACAAAATTTAAACTCTCCTACAGCCTGTATGTCTGGTATATAGTCTGGACAAGACTATAAACTACTATAGACTGTAGACTAGACTATAGACTAGACTATAGACTAGACTATAGACTAGACTATAGACTAGACTATAGACTAGACTATAGACTAGACTATAGACTAGACTATAGACTAGACTATAGACTAGACTATAGACTAGACTATAGACTAGACTATAGACTAGACTATAGACTAGACTATAGACTAGACTATAGACTAGACTATAGACTAGACTATAACTAGACTATAGACTAGACTATAGACTAGACTATAGACTAGACTATAGACTAGACTATAGACTAGACTATAGACTAGACTATAGACTAGACTATAGACTAGACTATAGACTAGACTATAGACTAGACTATAGACTAGACTATAGACTAGACTATAGACTAGATTATAGACTAGACTATAGACTAGACTATAGACTAGACTATAGACTAGACTATAGACTAGACTATAGACTAGACTATAGACTAGACTATAGACTAGACTATAGACTAGACTATAGACTAGACTATAGACTAGACTATAGACTAGACTATAGACTAGACTATAGACTAGACTATAGACTAGACTATAGACTAGACTATAGACTAGACTATAGACTAGACTATAGACTATAGACTAGACTATAGACTAGACTATAGACTAGACTATAGACTAGACTATAGACTAGACTAGACTAGACTATAGACTAGACTATAGACTAGACTATAGACTAGACTATAGACTAGACTATAGACTAGACTATAGACTAGACTATAGACTAGACTATAGACTAGACTATAGACTAGACTATAGACTAGACTATAGACTAGACTATAGACTAGACTATAGACTAGACTAGAGACTATAGACTAGACTATAGACTAGACTATAGACTAGACTATAGACTAGACTATAGACTAGACTATAGACTAGACTATAGACTAGACTATAGACTAGACTATAGACTAGACTATAGACTAGACTAAGACTAGACTATAGACTAGACTATAGACTAGACTATAGACTAGACTATAGACTAGACTATAGACTAGACTATAGACTAGACTATAGACTAGACTATAGACTAGACTATAGACTAGACTATAGACTAGACTATAGACTAGACTATAGACTAGACTATAGACTAGACTATAGACTAGACTATAGACTAGACTATAGACTAGACTATAGACTAGACTATAGACTAGACGATAGACTAGACTATAGACTAGACTATAGACTAGACTATAGACTAGACTATAGACTAGACTATAGACTAGACTATAGACTAGACTATAGACTAGACTATAGACTAGACTATAGACTAGACTATAGACTAGACTATAGACTAGACTATAGACCTATAGACTAGACTATAGACTAGACTATAGACTAGACTATAGACTAGACTATAGACTAGACTATAGACTAGACTAGACTAGACTATAGACTAGACTATAGACTAGACTATAGACTAGACTATAGACTAGACTATAGACTAGACTATAGACTAGACTATAGACTAGACTATAGACTAGACTATAGACTAGACTATAGACTAGACTATAGACTAGACTATAGACTAGACTATAGACTAGACTATAGACTAGACTATAGACTAGACTATAGACTAGACTATAGACTAGACTATAGACTAGACTATAGACTAGACTATAGACTAGACTATAGACTAGACTATAGACTAGACTATAGACTAGACTATAGACTAGACTATAGACTAGACTATAGACTAGACTATAGACTAGACTATAGACTAGACTATAGACTAGACTATAGACTAGACTATAGACTGACTATAGACTAGACTATAGACTAGACTATAGACTAGACTATAGACTAGACTATAGACTAGACTATAGACTAGACTATAGACTAGACTATAGACTAGACTATAGACTAGACTATACTGACTTAGACTATAATGCTAGATATAGACTAGACTATAGACTAGACATAGATAGACTATAGACAGACTAAGACTAGACTTAGACTACTTAGACTAGAATATAGACTAGACTATAGACTAGACTAACTAGACTATAGCTAGACATAGACTAGGAAGACTATAGACTAGACTATACTATAACTAGACTATGACTAGACAAGATGACTATGACTAGACTATAACTAGACAAGCTAGACTAAGACTAGATATAGCTAGACTATAGACTAGACTTAGACAGACTAGGACTAGACTAGACATAGACTAGACTATAGACTAGACATAGACTAGAATCTAGACTATAGACTAGACTATAGATAGACTAGACTTAGAACTAGACTATAGACTAGACTAGATAGACTATAGACTATACTTGACTAGACTATAGACTAGCACTATAGACTGACTATAGACTAGACTATAACTAGACTCTAGACTAGACTATAGACTAGACTATAAGACTAGACTATAGACTATACTAAGGACTAGAACTATAGACTAGACTATACTACTAAGACATAGACTAGACAGACTATAGACTAGAACTATAGACTAGACTATAGACTAGACTATAGACTAGACTATAGACTAGACTATAGACTAGACTATAGACTAGACTATAGACTAGACTATAGACTAGACTATAGACTAGACTATAGACTAGACTATAGACTAGACTATAGACTAGACTATAGACTAACTATAGACTAGACTATAGACTAGACTATAGACTAGACTATAGACTAGACTATAGACTAGACTAGACTATAGACTAGACTATAGACTAGACTATAGACTAGACTATAAACTAGACTATAGACTAGACTATTGACTATAGACTAGACTATAGACTAGACTATAGACTAGACTATAAACTAGACTATAGACTAGACTATAGACTAGACTATAGACTAGACTATAGACTAGACTATAGACTAGACTATAGACTAGACTAGACTAGACTATAGACTAGACTATAGACTAGAATATGAACCAGTATATAGATTGGATTATTGCCTGGATAGTCGATTGTAGTCTGGAATTCGGCTATAGTCCATACTATAGGCCCGAGTATAGTCTGTACAATAGACCCGACTATTATCAGTCAGATTTTACTATTTTCAGGAGTATGGACACAAACATAGTCTGCGTGATACAAATGACCATCTGAAATTCTGACTTAACCATAGTCTGAACAGTCAGACTTATAGACTTGACTGTTTCCTGAAATATAATATGTACTACCGTGTAGAGTCCACTAAGTTCTGAGCTATATACAAAACCATTTACGAGACTACAGAATGAAATATGAACAAGGGAATAGACTTTTTATGGTCTTGAACTAAGTATAGCTTGCCCCAAAGACTTGTTTATATTGTTTACTCTTCCATTGACTATCCAGATTTATTTTATCAATTTTCAAAATGTAATACATTTCAAATTTTAAATTCCATTCTATTATCGCAAAATTCCTTCCTTATCTCTTTAATATATGAATTTGAATTTCAACCATAAAAATCCTTTGTTCAAATAAAAGAGAAAGCTGATATATCCAAACAGTGATATGCCATTTCCAAAAGCAATTGGCTTAAATCTTTGACAGCTATAGCCATATCAATTTGTATATTGCTATACAAAAAAACACACATACAAATGTGTAATTTTAGATACATCTATACATATGTATGTATATAGTTTTACCTATTTTGAACCTACCAATACCATAACAATAGCAGTAAATCTCAAACATAAATTTGACTTTTGAATTGAAACAATTACGAAGAAAAGAAAACTACGATTTCTTTTTATGCAACTTGTAGTTTAAAACAAGTTTTTCAAGAAAAGGCTGTTTCAATTGTAGTGCACATGATGACGTTGATACATATTTGTTTTGAAAGGGAGGTTAGTGGATGGGTTGGAAATAACTTTGTGAGGCTTTGAAGGTTTATTTGTGCTAAAACCCATAATGCAAATATTTCTGCCTTCATAGTGCACAAAAAAATATACATATATAACGATAACAACAACTTTTTCTTTCACTTAACAAGTTAAAGCATCAGGCGGAGCAGAACATAAAGTTAGATGATGATGATATTTCCCCTTCTCTCAAGTGTTGCTTGCTAGTTTTGATGTTTTTTTTTTGGCTCAACTTCTTTATCCTTTGTTCATAAAAATGTATACATTTTTATTTCGTTTTCCTCTAAAGACTTTGAGAAATATAAGCACAACTACTACAAAAAGAAAAACAAAGCAAGAAAAAACTATAGAAAATGTAAATAAAACTGAAAATCGTTAAAAAAAGAAGAAAAGAACACAATTGCAAATCCTAAGAAGAAAATAAAGAAAATCTTCAGAGCTGAAATAAGTAATATAAAAAAATATTATACAATTTATGGTAAA